>NW_022960295.1:0-1219 GCF_012274545.1 Fukomys damarensis | reverse complement strand
AGATTCTTTCTCAAAAAAAAAAAAAAAAAGTCCTGGGGATATAGCTCAGTGAGAAAGCCCTGCGTTCAGTCCCCAGTACCACCAAAACAAAACAACAAAAAGAACCTTGGTCGTGAACGTCTAAAAAATTTTTTAAAACTCTGAATATAGCAAGAGTTGTCACATTTTGAAATGTGTGAGGATGAATGAGTTAAGATTTGTTGAGCTGTGCCTGGTGGCACATGCCTGTGCTTCCAGCACTGTGGGAGGCTGAGGCAAGAGGATTCCAAATTTGAGCCCAGCCTGGGCAACCTAGCAAGAACCTATCTCAAAAATAACTAACTAAATAAATGGTCTTTGGATGGAGCCTAGAATGAAGGCCCTTGGTTCAGCCTGCAGTACTATTCATCCTGCGAAGGTTTGTCAAGAACTATCAATGCAGTGTCTCTAAAGTTTCCTTAGGTGAGCATTTAATTGTACCCTTCTTGTTGAGCCAAATGCTTTGAGCTCAGTTTTATTCTTACGGCAGTTTCTTGCACATACAAGCAGAGAACACACCTCATATCTAAATACCCACTAAATAAAGTCACTTCTTTGCTAGTTATTTCTTACTACTTTTGCCCACATTGCCTCAGTGGTCCTTTCTTGAGAGAACTAGCTCCTCATTTTACTACACCAGGCTTCACTATGTCTGCAAAAGCAGCAGAGGATACTGCTCAGAGGTTCTTCTGACCCTAAGAAACAGCAATTGGCTGTTTCTGCTACAGCACACTAAACAGTTAGCTACATAATTAATTGAAGAATTTCATTCTTGGCTGGAATCCTAGTTCTTTGGTTGAGGCTCTGAAAGCATCGCTTGATAGATGGAAATAATTATTAGGCTAGTTAGAGATGCAACAAGAACAAACATCCTTATCCTAATTGGTGTAAACATAGCAATGCGCTCAACCCTTACAGTTTAATAGTAATGATGAAAACATTCCTCAAGATTTTAGCTTGTCTTTTATTCTAACAATTTATTTCTGAAACAGAAGGATTCTCCCCCATTGTGTCACCATTTAAAATCTACTTAATATTGAAAAGCTAAGTGACATTGGTTGTTGAATTCCTGAGCTTGGAGTTGACTGTTACCATTCTAGAATCAGGGACTTTGCTTTCCCTGGGGCTTACTTAGGAGGATGGCTTAAATATAATAGATACAGAATACATATGATTGATTAATATGTCAACTACACCCCAA
>NW_022960294.1:0-910 GCF_012274545.1 Fukomys damarensis | reverse complement strand
GAAAGTATTAGATGGTTTATTGCCTAGTGTTAATTCTATTGCCTAGAAGGTTGCAGAATCGGAAAAAAGGATGGACTGGGACTTTGATTCCCCATCACTAATAGTAAAGATGTGGATCAGGCAATATTTGTGGCCCATAAATATTCAGTGGACTTGCTTGATACTATATTAGTAAGTAAGCAGAAAACTCGGTCAGATGTGAAGATTTCCAGGACATGAAAATTTTTATCTATGCCTCTGAGACAGCATAACGGATACTTTACCCCACTGGATAAAAAACAATTATATCTCACAGCATAGAAGAGAAAAATCTCTTTGAATTCTGAGATGAACTCAAAAGCAAGAACATTCCAGGTAGAACTGGTCCTCCAAATAAGGGGATCTGTAAATTCTAGTTGCTTGCTACACTCTAATGAAGGCAATTCCACTCCTGACCTGTGCAAACCCAACTTCTATAGTCCTGACTATTGCAGACCTAGGGACGACCTCATGAAAACACATAGTTTCTTACCAATGATAAACGTATTGTGCATTTGTCTTGGATCATGTCTTCAAAGAAGGAGAAAACAGGATTTGAGGTGCAGGAGAGGGTTTTAGGCGGAAATTCCTGAGAAGGATCAAGGAGGAGTGATAATGGCAGTCATGAGACCACCACACAGGTGTGCTACCCGTGTTCTGTCACTATAACAAAACACCTGAGAGCACGAATGGGAGAAAACGTTTGTGTTATCTTATTGTTTCTGCAGTTCCAGTGAACTAGCCAGAAGATCTATTGCTTGCAGGCCTCTGGTGGGGGTTCTGGATGGCCATGGTGGGATGTGTGTGGCAGAGCAAACTGCCCATCTCGGAGTCAGCAAGCAAACAGAAAGGAAGAGGGTGTTGGCATGCTTTCCAAGAACATGCTTCCAGT
>NW_022960293.1:0-1465 GCF_012274545.1 Fukomys damarensis | reverse complement strand
CTATATTTAGCTATAGGCACAGGGAAAATATCAGAATATATCACAAAATGTTTACAGCGATTATTTCTGAGCATTGGAATCATGGGTGAATTAAATATTCTTCATTTTCACTCTATTTTCTAGTTATTTTTACAATGGACATGTATCACTTTGAAAACTGGCAAAAATGATAATGCTACTTTTAAATATAATCATATTGAACAAAATTTAAGCTAAACATTCTATCTTGAGTGAACATGAATTATTGATTTGATGCAACATGTGTGTATACTGTTTTCAATTCTGTAAGCTCCCTGATGTCAAGAATCAATTTACTTTCTGCACTCCATTCACACCTCAAAGTAACAATCTTATTTGCTATTTCCTTAGAGGCTATAAATTTTAGCTGGGAAAACATTTTATGATTCATGAGTCATTGAGAATGCCAAGATTTCACTGTAAGAATATATCACCAACTCATCTAAACTGATTCTATTTCAACTTTGAACTTCTGTCAGTGCATGATTACTTTCCAGATTTTTTTTGTTTTTGCTTTTGTAGTGCTGGGGATCAAACCCAGGGCACTATTCATGGGAGGCAAATTCTCTACTACTGAACTATACAATCAGCCCCCATTCCCATGTACTTTGGCCAGATATCTGAGACCAGATATCTGAGACGTTTGGCCAGATATCTAAATAGCATCTGAACTTCCCTCATCCTCCTGCCATGCAACTATTCTGTCACATAGTGAGTCTTCAAAGTGTTTCCTGTGGCTATTAATTTTTCTCTATTTAGCTATAATATTAGTTGTGACTCAGACAATCTCCTGCCTCCATTATTATAAGAATCTTGTACTGTGTGTAAAGGGGTGTGGCCTCTGAACAAATATTTCTGAGTTCTTATCTAAGGCTCTACTGTACTTCTGGGTAAAAATGATTTAGGCTTTTAGGCAACTTTTTTTTTTTTGGTACTGGGGATCGAACTCAGAACTTTGAGAGGCAGGTGGCAGAACCACTGAGCTAAATCCCTGACCCTTTAGGCAATTTTCTTAACTTCTCCATTCATTTTCATTTCATTCCTCATACCTAAGGTGGAAATAGCAACAATAACTAATTTCTTAATTTGTTGTAAAGATTGAATATATACATATATATATATATATATATGCATATGTAAGTATACATATATACTTGGAACAGTAACTGTGCATATAAGTAATGATCATGACTAACTCTAATTAGCTATCTTAATTATTAAAACTGATTTATTATCTTCTACTTTGGTTTTGGGGGCCAGGTCCCCCCACTCCTTTCTTTTGATGCTGGTACAGGGACTTGCCTGGGACCTTCGCACTGAGCTATATTCTCAGCCCTTTAAAGTTGCTTTTTTTGTTTTGTTTTGTTTTTATAATTTTGAGACGTGCTTCTGCTAAGCTGCTAAATTGCCAAGCTGGGCTTGAATTTGTAATCCTCCTGCCTCAGCC
>NW_022960292.1:0-222 GCF_012274545.1 Fukomys damarensis | reverse complement strand
ACACTATGGCTAACCCTAGGGCCAAAACTAATGCTGATACTAACAATGAAAGCCACACTCCAAAACCCAGGTACAGAAATTCAATAGCTATCACTCACACTAAACCTAACCCTAAACCTAAACCTAAACCTAACCCAGCGAAAAAGCTACCCCAATCAAGACCCCAACCCTAAGCCAGGTGCACACATTCTGACAAAACTCCCAAATTCAAACCAAAAATTT
>NW_022960291.1:0-231 GCF_012274545.1 Fukomys damarensis | reverse complement strand
GGCAAACACAGAACAATCTATGCTATTCAATCCCTGGCAGACACATCATGTCACTGACTGCTTCGATTATCTCTGAAAGCTTCTGGACATCGCTCAAATTCAAGAAGACACGTATGAGAGGTTAATGCTGAAGAGAGTGACTCCTCCAAACAAAGGAATCCCCCGCACAGCACAGTTTCGTCCCCATGTGTGTTGCACATAGCAAAGGGTTTCTAGCCCATCCATCTGCCA
>NW_022960290.1:0-813 GCF_012274545.1 Fukomys damarensis | reverse complement strand
TCTACAAGAAAAGGTCTTACGGCCTAAGAGAGTGTGAAGCAGGTCTGAGTGCGCACAAGCCTCAAGAACTAGGTAGAGTTGGAGGTAGGTACAGTTTGAGGTTAGAACACAAACACACTCTGCAGAGTGCTTCTGCAGTTTAAACTGCAGTTTTCCCTGGGAAACAGCTTCTTTCACTGCTTAGCCCTTTGAAACCAAAGCGGTTAGTTTCCTGAATTTGAAGTACTCCACAGAGAAAGGTGCTGCAACTCTGTGACTTTACCAATGAAGTCCACATCTTATACGAAGTACAAATGTATGCCTTTTTGTTTGTAGGTCTCTGCCTGGCAGAGATTGAAACACTGTTGTGAGGGGCTTCCACCAGAAATGACCTTAAGTCATAAGAGGGTGCCTAGCAGCTCTGAGTGAACACAAGCCTGCAGAACTCTGTATATTGGTGACAGTCTCAGTGTGAGGTTAGAGCAAAATGCACTCTGTGGAGTTTTTCTGTGGTTTAAACTGCAGTTTTTTACGGGTAACTGCTTCTTTCGCCACTTAGCCCTTGGAAACCAAAACCGGTAGTTTTCTGAATGTGAAGTACTCCAGAGAAAGGTGCTGCAACTCTGTGACTTTACCAGTGCAGTTCACATCTTATACGAAGTAAAATGTATTCCTTTGTGTTTGTAGGTCTCTGCCTGGCAGAGATTGAAACACTGTTGTGATGCGCTTGTACCAGAAAGCCCTTACGGCCTAAGACAGTGCCTAGCTGCTGTAAGTGCACAGAAACCTCCATAATTCTGTAAACTTTGAGATAGGTTCAATTTTAGGTTAGTA
>NW_022960289.1:0-235 GCF_012274545.1 Fukomys damarensis | reverse complement strand
CTCATTGGGAAAAGGCATTTTGAGATTAGAGAAAGCTGGTTATGGATTGAGTGTTAAATAAACATGAATAATTTTTATTTACATGTGACAATGATGTACATTTATAGAAGAATATGGCTATAGTTTCAGAGATGTATGTGTCCCAAAGTATAGGAGTGTAATGACATAAAATTGCTTTAAAATACTTCAGAAAAAGGAAATTAAACAATTTTTTGTCAAAATCTAGAGAAGGTCT
>NW_022960288.1:0-208 GCF_012274545.1 Fukomys damarensis | reverse complement strand
GTTAAGATAGTCAGGAGAACATCCCTGGGCTGTTTCAGTACCGGTGAGTCTGATACTGTGTTCTGCTTCTCAAGGAGGACATAACTGCAACACTCCCCACACGAACGCTACCAGTTTATTCAGTGTTTAATCTTTCTAAAATCTGTCACCCAGAGCAGTATTTCTTTGGGAACATGAATCTTAACATTTTGAATTATGGAAAAAAGAA
>NW_022960287.1:0-402 GCF_012274545.1 Fukomys damarensis | reverse complement strand
AGTCCAACAAAATAAAATAGTGTATTATTTTACTAATGCTTCCAAAGGAAAATATCTCAGACATGGCTTAAACACTGTGGCCATGATCAGACTTCTCCATTTGGTTGTCTGTTATTGTTTTCTGTACTGGGAATTGAATTCAGGACATCAAGCTTACCAGACGGGCACTATGCCACTGAGCTAAATCCCTGGCTCTATCTGTAACTTTTAACTGTGACAAAATTGAGCCTTGCCACACGTCACTTTTATAATTCATTGCTTAATCAATGAATTCATTGTTATTCCACATTATAGGTTGTTATCCAAAATGAAATGCATATTTCGTATCTGCCCTTGGGTCCTATGAGAGAAATTATTGTCATACTTTCTTGAATGATTGGGTGTTAAAAGCATCTTCTGTTT
>NW_022960286.1:0-200 GCF_012274545.1 Fukomys damarensis | reverse complement strand
GGCATCTGCATGGTTGGTCTAAGTACCTAAGCGATTTCAAATTGCGGCTGAGACAGAAATAGAGCAGGGAACTCGCTAGTGCGTCGCTAAGCCCAGGGCTGATGTTTCGGGAGTAGTAATGACCGGGAACTGCAGATTTCCTCCGAGAGCCCAGTGTGGTTGAGTAGGGCAGTGTCGCGTTCACATCAGCACTCTGCTTG
>NW_022960285.1:0-1582 GCF_012274545.1 Fukomys damarensis | reverse complement strand
AAAAAAAACTTTAAGAAAGCAAAACACCATTCCTCTACCCAAATGTAAGAAGTTAATATTGATCTGGTGCTCTGGAATCAAGAATTTAGTCCCCAGAAAGGTATTGGAACCATCGCTAACAGGCCGCGTCTCACAGGGAACCCCTGTTTCTAAGCATTTTGATCCATCAAGCTTAGTTCTTCTCAGATTATTTTATTTGTGTTTTGTGATCTTCACTAAGAATTTTATCATAATCAAAACATTTACCAAATTGCAGATTTAGCATTGGGGAAGTCATTACAGTCGTGTCATCACCGGAGCTCTAATTCTGGATGGCAACACGCCTCTCAGTCTCAAAGAATTAAGTGTCAGTGTTAGATTTGAGGGGTTCAGATAGGAAGAGCATTGCATAAAGAACCGTGGGTTTTTTTTGTACTTTCAGTTTGGGAGTGTTGCATTTCTGTACTAATTGTATTTATCTTTTCGGGTACTGGGAATCAAACCCAAGGTCTGCCACGTGCTAGGCAAGTTCCCCGCCACTGAGCTACATCCTAGCCTTGTAGCAATTTTCTTATGAATCATTTCCTCATTTTAGTAGTCATTTTCCACATTCCTCACTATACTGTTTTATTCACTTCACAGCCCCACTTGTGGTGGGAGGAAGTAACAAAATAACCTACAGACCTAGAGATCAGACTGAGTGTTCTGGTACTTCATGAACCCTTTCACGGATGTGTTCAGTTCAGGGTTTAAACAGTGAGGTGAAGGATCCTGCAAGTGATGAAGATGAAGCTACTTTTGAAAGAAATATTTTTAGTGAAGAATGCAACAGTCATGTGTTCTGGCTAGGAAACCCTTGTATTTGGTTAGTGAATAAGTGAAAGTGGTCCCCCCACCAGAAGAATAAAAATCAAATTAAAAGACACTGAAGAGATAATAACTTTTCATGAAAAGTTGTAAGATTATATTATTATTACATTTGATTTGAAAGATGATAGATTATATAGTGCTCAAAGGTTTCAAAGATCTTTTTCCATAAATGATAAATGCTGGCTTTCACGTAAGTGCCAGAAATGAACTTAACTCATGTTTTTGGTGGCTACATGAGCGGACATTAAAATGAACTAAGGGTTTATAAAGGGTGATTTTAAGGTAGTGTTTTATTATGAGATCTTCATAAAGACATGTTTGTATATGGTGCTAACTGCTATACTTTAGAATGCTGATCTCTTTATAAAGAGGTAGAGGGATCTAAATTTATGATTACTTTCTTTGTAATTTCAAAACAAGAAAATGGGAATTTTACTTCACTTTAAAATGGAAATCAAGATCTTTATAGTTTGCATACTTTCTAGTGCTTGAGAAGTAATCTATTCTCTTATTATAAAACGAGTTTTCTGCTAAGTAGATCTGTAAAGCTGCCTACATAGGCTGGGTCTTTTCTGGATTCATATAGTTAGCCAGGTCTCTGCAATTTGTCAGTATAAAAATACATAGTGTGCTTTTTGAAGGGCTGTATCTTACTGTTTCTAGAAAGCTTTGAGAGACCAATAAGTATTGATGTGAGGAATACAGAGCTCTGAACGTCAGTTGAACTCCTCCC
>NW_022960284.1:0-279 GCF_012274545.1 Fukomys damarensis | reverse complement strand
GCACAGCAATAGCAGTTCCAAAATGTGGATTAAGCAATCCTTGAATGCGCAGCAATGCCACTGTGGAGGTGATGGCAGACACCAAGGTTATGATGCCAGTGATGATGCCTGCCACCACAGCACCTGCCACTCTTTTTCTGTGAGAAGTGGTTAGAAGTATTCAAAGGAATCCACACCTGAACAGGAATTTGTAAGATGGCCATAACAAGTTGTCCATGAATTCAAGGGGTCTATACTCTCTATATAGGCCTTGTGGGCCCTGCAACTCAAAAACAGGGA
>NW_022960283.1:0-693 GCF_012274545.1 Fukomys damarensis | reverse complement strand
CCCTATAAGGATTTTGTTAAGCTCCACCTCCTACAACAATGTTCTGTTAATCTCTGCCCCCTTACCAGAAGGTTCTGTTAAGAATTTCCCCCTTTTAAGAATGTTCTGTTAAACTCTGCCCCTTGCCAGAATATTCTGCAACTCCGCCCCTCTTTCAGGGAGCATGCTCACCTACCTTGTGGAGCCCTATATAAGGAGGCTCTCATTTCTGACAGGGTGCTCACCCTTCAGAGGATGAACTCCTCTGAGCCCATCGGAATAATAAAGGTTTTTCTTTACCTCTTCCAGTGACCATCGGATTCTTGAGTGTTCAAATTTTGGTAGCTGCAACATTGAGCTGTGGCACTCGGCTGTGACACTGAGCTCTAGTACTTGGCTGTGCCTCAGAGCTGCAACACTGGGCTATAGCACTGAGCTCTTCTTCTGCTTTGCCACAACGAGAAGTCTGAGCCCCTTTGCCTGCCCCTCGTGACAGCTGAGCAGGGAATGTGCTGGACCCTTGTCCCTCACCCACACACTTGTTCATGACGGGTGAGTGGAGGGTGACCTGGAGAGAGGTTCCCATGTTCTCCCAGCTCAGCAGCCAATCTCTTTGCTCCAAGTGTGCAGGATTTCAGTTTCCAGGAGCAATTTCCTAAGGCTTTGGTTCCCAACAGCCAGAGAAGGACCTGAGGTGGAGCTGCTGGGCTGTGT
>NW_022960282.1:0-207 GCF_012274545.1 Fukomys damarensis | reverse complement strand
CCACTCTGATAGAGGACTAACAGCTAGAATAAAGAAATAAAAATAAGGGCCAGGGATTTAGCCTGGCTCATAAGCACAAGGTCCCAAGTTCAATCCCCTGTACCAAAAAAAATAAATAAATAAATAAATAAATAAATAAATAAATAAAAATATTGGGCCCAAGAAGCAAATGACCCAAACAGACAAAAGAAATGAATAGGCACATCT
>NW_022960281.1:0-213 GCF_012274545.1 Fukomys damarensis | reverse complement strand
AGAGACAATGGGAAGAGATACCCAGAAGGGAGGGACAGGGAAGAGATGCCGCATTTCCCTCTCCACCATATCTTATTGCTACCAGTGTTTTTGTTTGTTTGTTTTTGTTTTCTTTTCTTTTGGCCAAGTCCCAGCCTTAAACCAGAGGTCGGGAAACACAGGGCACCATTCTGTAGATAACCATCCACTAGCCACAGAAAAGCAGACCAAAAA
>NW_022960280.1:0-271 GCF_012274545.1 Fukomys damarensis | reverse complement strand
ATCAGGTGGTGGCTTAGGGTTAGGGTTAGAGTTGGTGAGCGTGATCCGGAAAGAAGTCGCCTATCAGGTAGTTTGCCTGTGTGAGGGAAGGTGAGCGCAGCGTGTTTCATGAACTTGGGATGAACTGGGTATTTCCAAGGACCCGCGCATCGCACCGCGGTGCTAGAGGGTAGTAACGGAGCAGGGAGTAGGGTGAGAGCTTGATGATGGGGACGGGACAGGCTCCACATTCCACTTCCCGCGCCGGGTCGTCTACATTTCAGGGGGTGGG
>NW_022960279.1:0-395 GCF_012274545.1 Fukomys damarensis | reverse complement strand
TCCCTCATGATGAACTTGAAGCCATTATTTTTGGGTCCGAGAAGCCGTGCGTCCTCCTCATCTGTACTACTGTCTGTCTTTTCTGTGCCGGACAATTTAATGAGTAGTCTTTTTCTTCCTCCAAGACATTTTACCCTCACACATTTGGCTTTTCAGTCTGGGGTCAAACTGGGAACTCATTCAGTTTGAGACATGGGAGTCAGCCTGGCAGACCCAGCCCCAGGGCTAAGGCTACCTCACAAAGCCAGCATTGTAACACGGCTAGTTGACTGTGGAGAAACCCACCAGAGCAAGAAGCTTCTTTCATCAGTTCTTGGGAGCTCTGACAAATGTTATGGAAATTTTCACCAGGCATTCTGAGTTCCTAATGAGGTTTCTATGGCTACATGGTCAAT
>NW_022960278.1:0-309 GCF_012274545.1 Fukomys damarensis | reverse complement strand
CCATTCCATCCCCTAAATGTAGTTCTAACACTATGCGATGGCCAATCACTACCTATTCTATCAAGGCGTCAATGCTCAGATATGAGGGACAACCACAGTACATCTTAGGTTCACAAAAGTCACTGCCTTCGTTTTACCTCTCACGCCCGAAATGTCTGCTGTGTGAATTCCTTCCGTGTCATGCTCACCTGTCCTAACCGTAACCCTAACCCACAACCTGATTCCTATCTTCCCAGGGGGCCTTCATCGAATTCCTCCACTCTGGCTGAGCCTAAGGTGAAATCTCATGCTGATACTAACTAGGAAAGC
>NW_022960277.1:0-443 GCF_012274545.1 Fukomys damarensis | reverse complement strand
TAACGGGACTTACACCTGGGCACCTGGGCTCCGGGAACCGGCAGCACGCGTGTCCCGAGCCACTCGGGAAGGGGCCGCTGATTGTACCCGTTCCTTTGCTGTTGCAGGCGTGGGCTTTGCCACTAGGCAGGTGGGGAACGTGACCAAGCCGACAGTGTTTATCAGCCAGGAGGCGGGCAAGGTGGTGATCAGGACCCGGTGCACGTTCAAGAACACGGAGATCAGCTTCCACCTGGGAGAGGAGTTTGACGAGATCAGTGCAGACGACAGGAAGTGTAAGGTAAGAGTGAGGATGGGAGGAGGGAGAAAAGAGAGATGCCTGGTGCCGGACTTGGTCTTTTTTCCTTCAAAGTTGGCCAGGACAGAGTTTTCAGTGTTTCCGTTCAGGGAGAAGGAAGAAAGACCCTGAGGTACTGCTCTCCGTGCCTGTATGTTCTAAGCAG
>NW_022960276.1:0-216 GCF_012274545.1 Fukomys damarensis | reverse complement strand
TGTACCTTTACATGGCAAGTCTTGATTCTCATTTTTTTCCCCTTACCTCTGCCCTCCCTTTCCTCGTTTTTATTCTCTGGTTCTTCTAATTTTCTTTCTTATACTTGTCCTTTCTTCTCCAAGAATGCCTCTCCTCTTTTATTTTGTTCACACCTTTCTTCCATGTGTGCACTTTTTCCATTTCCCTTTTTTCTCATTGACTCCATACTACTTAAC
>NW_022960275.1:0-222 GCF_012274545.1 Fukomys damarensis | reverse complement strand
TAGAGACAAAATACATTTCAATTATACATATAATGTTATCTTGATTTTATTCATTTGATGTTATTAATATAAGAGATTTAATAGTGAATAAAGAACACCTACAATTGGCCAAACTTTCAGAAGAACTTAATATCATTTGCGATTAAAAAGATATTTTTAAAACATCTACACTGCTATCTTCAGAGCAATGTAGCAGGCTCTGTGTGTGATTTCCCCAACATC
>NW_022960274.1:0-405 GCF_012274545.1 Fukomys damarensis | reverse complement strand
TATATATATATATATACATATATATATCCCAATATACCCCATAAAGTTGTAAATTGAAATAATAATGAAAATAGTGGATCCAAAAGTATCGGCAAACTGGGCTTTAGAACACATTTTTTATATGAGATTATTCCCTTTTTTTAGCAATAAAATATTTTACATGCTCAAAAATAATTGCTCTGGTAATGTGTCTGGACAGTGATTACTGGTGAATATCAAAGCCATTAAGGAAAGTTAATGAAGAAATTTTGCTATGGTGAGATCAGGAAGTATCTCTGTGGCCTCACAGTAACTGAGCACTGGGAGCAGAGAGCTGGACCAGACTGAGTCCATGCCTTTAAGCACTATATACATGTCAATATGTGGGGAGAAGCATGCGATGGTTCAACATGTAATAATATTTGT
>NW_022960273.1:0-810 GCF_012274545.1 Fukomys damarensis | reverse complement strand
CCCCCCCCAGCAGATGAATAACATAGATCAAGTCACCAAGGAATTTAAGTACCAGAATAAGAACTCTCTCTAGTTCTGTGGAGAAATGTTAATACAGGTTTTGGGAAATTTTGATTTCCTAAATCGAGACTACTTATACCAATCGAGGGTCACGGAAACACAGCATTTGCCATGGTTCGATGTGTCCTCCAAAAGCTTACCGGTTAGAACTTACTTCTTCAATGCAGCTATGTGGGGAAGGGGCAAGGGATGACAGAAACCCTTTCCTGCTGGGGTCAGCTGTTTCTTCTCTTCTGCACAAAGTCACCTCCCCTTCTGCTCTCTGCCCTGGTTGAAGCAATAGGAGGCCCTCACCGGATGTGGCCACTCAAAAATGCAGTCCCCAGCTTCTGACACTGGAGCCAAAGTAAACTTTTTTTTATAAATTATCTAGTGGGTGGTGTTGTTATAGCAACAGAAAATGAACTAAGGCAGCACTGAATTCTCACAAAGAAGGAAATCCCTTGTCTGTAGCTTCAGCAAGGTTTCTTGAAGTTCGGGACCTCACATTCCTTAATAAGCCATCGTTATATATGAAGATAGTCAATTATAAGCAACATTTTAAAAATGTTTCTTAATTTTATTGATCATAAAAATCATATATTTTTAATTTTTTTCTGTGAAGGATAAAACTATTCTAAGCTATATGCAACTCAATGGTGAATAGCTTAATTTATACTATAGCTTATATATGCAATTGACTTCTCATCCTAGCAACTATTAAATTTGAACTTTAAATTCCCAATCATAGATCATTATAAATGGCACCAA
>NW_022960272.1:0-711 GCF_012274545.1 Fukomys damarensis | reverse complement strand
CAAGCAGCAAGCAGGGGGCAACAGCCTAGGCAGTCACAAGGAAACATCATCCCACTCAGGATACAGAATGACTACAGCAAATCTGACCATGCAGCTGACTCGGGAGATGCAGTGTCCCTAGAGGTAGGGTGCCGACCCTGCCCCACTGCACGAAGGGCCATGCCAGCTAGGGAAGAGGACTGGGGCAGAGGCTGCAGGGTGCCATGGCAGCCAAGTGCTCCCAGGACAGCCAATTCTTGTCTCCTGCCTGCACTGGTCCATATTTCAGGAACTTTCAATGCAGCCTTCCCAGCTCTGTGGTGAGAGGGAGAGGCCCCCACCTGTGCTCCATATCTGGGGCTGCTGCTCCCAGGCCATGGGAGGTCAGCAATGGTCAGAGGAGAACGAGTCAGCCCAGAGGTCCCAAAGAATCAATTCACACCGCACACAGAAAGCCAGCTGCAGCGCCCTGAGTTCAAGGCCTCCTGCTGGATACACATAACTCAGGCCAGGGCGCCACTCTCAAGCAGATGAAGATCTTGCACAGTGGTGGCTTCAACCTGGAGGCCTTCAAGGAATTGCTGTGATTCTCTATATAAAAGACCCAAGAACTCCACCCAAGAGCTTCTGGACTTCATTATCAAATTCAATAGAGTAGATAGATACAAGCACAGCAATAAAAGTCAATAACTTTCCTGTGCATGAACAACAGACTCACTGAGAGAGGAACTG
>NW_022960271.1:0-287 GCF_012274545.1 Fukomys damarensis | reverse complement strand
GCCTGCCTGCCTGCCTGACTACCTAATTCCCTCCCTCCCTCCCTCCCTTGCTCCCTTCCTTCCTTCTTTTGTCTCCAAGTCTCTCTCTCTCTCTCTGTCTCTCTCTCTCTTCCTGGTTTATACAAGTGAAAACCTGAGGTAGATAACTTTCTCAGGCTGGGTAATTTCACTTAACATGAGGTTCTCCAGTTCCACTTGCTTTCCTGTGAATTGACGCCATTTCTCGTTATGGATGAATATTACTCCGTAATGTATAACTACCATATTTCCATTCAA
Source organism: Fukomys damarensis (assembly GCF_012274545.1). Classification (NCBI taxonomy): domain Eukaryota; kingdom Metazoa; phylum Chordata; class Mammalia; order Rodentia; family Bathyergidae; genus Fukomys; species Fukomys damarensis. Next base: position 11 of record NW_022960271.1, on the reverse strand, counting down.
CTATCGATGGG
>NW_022960270.1:0-338 GCF_012274545.1 Fukomys damarensis | reverse complement strand
ATATCAAAGAAACTTTCCTGATTATTGCAGCATCATTCACAATAGCCAACTTTCAGAATCCACTGAAGTGTCTATTCATAGCTGGATAGGCAAAGAAATGTGTTATACACACAATGGAATATTCTTCAGTCATAAAAATGAGAGAAATTTTGTTATTTTGTGATGATGTAGGTGAACCTGGCAACATTATACTAGGTGAAATAAGCCAGGCAAAGAAAAACAAAACTGAAATTTAAAACAAGGGAACTCAGAAGCACAGAACACAATGGTGGTTGTCAGACACTGATAATGGTGGTGGAAGGAAAGAGATATTGCTCAAAGATGCAATGCTTCAGATA
>NW_022960269.1:0-220 GCF_012274545.1 Fukomys damarensis | reverse complement strand
TATGCTCTTCCACTGGGCCTCATCCCTCCCAGTCCGTGATTTTAGATATGATGCTTAGGAAAGGCCACCCAGAGAAGGTGATGTTTGAACGGAGCCCTCAAGGATGTAAGGAAGCAGGCCACATGGATTGCCTAGGGCAATGATGGAGAACCTTTTAGAGCTTTCGGTGATACAAACAGTTCACTGTGGCATGCGTGCTGTAGGTTTGCCACCACTGGTG
>NW_022960268.1:0-554 GCF_012274545.1 Fukomys damarensis | reverse complement strand
GGCAAAGACCGGGCCAGTGCCTTCGTTTTGCTTCTCAGCCTAGCGACTGGGTCAAAATACTCAGGGAACAGTTTCCAGATTTGGGACCGAGGAAGGGCAGGAGATGGAGAACCGCAGCCTGAATGTTTGCACTCTCTGGGCCTCAGTTCCTCATCTATAAAGTGGGCACGGTAGTCCCCATCCACCTTGATGTATGGTTGATCCTTTGCTGTTCTTCAATTCACTGATTCTGTTCATTCACTTAGGCGTTTCTCTTTTTACAACTTCCCTTTTTTGTTAGTATATATTTACAATATGTAGGAAATACATTCATCGTGGGGAATGAGAACACTTACACATCGAATCTTAATCCTTTTTTACTTCCCCTTTGCCTCCCATCTCCCTCACTTCCAGATCCCCTTCCCCATCTCCAATCTATCTCCCTGCTTCCTACAATCTTTTATTTTGCTCCCAAGTTGTTTATACTTTGGCTTCTAACATAAAATAAACTATGCAACATTTAACCTTCTGTTCACTTACCCATTTCTTGAGTGCCAGCTATGAGCTCAGTGCCC
>NW_022960267.1:0-228 GCF_012274545.1 Fukomys damarensis | reverse complement strand
AAGAAATAACAGCAAGAATCAACAAATGAGATATCAGATTTAAAAAGCTCCTGTACAGCAAAAGAACCAATCCGTAGAGTGAAGATACAACTTACAGAAAGGGAAACATTTTTTTCCAGCTATTCTTATGACAGAGGACTAACATCTAGAATTATAAAGAACTCAAAAAAAATTAAATCACCCAATTAAAGATTCAGTCAAGAAACAGGCAAGAAAAATGAACAGACA
>NW_022960266.1:0-244 GCF_012274545.1 Fukomys damarensis | reverse complement strand
AAAATAAACCAAATCCTAGAAAGGACTGAGTCAAAGCTAAAGAATCAGTACAGAGAGGCCAAAATCTGATATTCAACAATGCAAGTTGGTATCTAAGGAAAACTGCCTATCAGCAATTTGTATGTATGTTTATGAGTGTGTGTGTGTGTGTGTGTGTGTGTGTGCATGAGGGAGGGAGAGAGAGAGAGAGAGTATGAGAGGGAGACAGTAATACATAAAAATACAGTGTGTGTGTGTGTGTGTG
>NW_022960265.1:0-7439 GCF_012274545.1 Fukomys damarensis | reverse complement strand
ATGTTCTTTAAACAGAAGGAAAATAAAGGAATATTGGAGATTGAGGAAGAAATTAAAAACCAGGTAAAATATATTTTCTTCTGTCTTTAATTTTCTGAATTAGGTTTCATGGTTCAAACAAAAATTATAATGGTCTTCATATGGGTCTACATGTAGAGTAAATATTTAAAACAGTTACACTTGAAGAAGAAAAAAGAAAAGTTTCTACATTTCAATTAGAAGAAGAAAGAAAAGTTTCTACATTTCAATTAAATTGATAAAATGCAGTATCAGTACTAATTGATAAAATGTTGGTATCAGTAGACTATAAAATACACGTGTAAAATATAGAACCTAAAACAATGGGATAATCAAAATAGAACTCTAAAAGAATTCAGTTTAATTAACCAACAAAAAGGCATGCAAATCAAAACAGACATGATAAATGAAATGAACAGAAAGCAAGCAACAAAATAGACTTAAAATGGAAAATATTATGTTTTCATTAAATGTAACTAGACTACACCAATGAAAAGACATGTTGGCAGAATGGACTAAAAACTATAATCCAATAATGTGTTGTGTATAGGAGGCTCATCAAATGAAACAATATAGGGCCAGGGATTTAGCTCAGTGATGCTACAATCTGTCTCTCAAGCACAAGGTCCCAAGTTTGATCCCTGGCACCCAAAATAAAAATAAAACAATGTAGAAGAACTGAAAAAGACAAGAAAAGATATATATCCAAACATATTAATTAGAAGAAAGTATCCGTGGGTAGACTAAAAAAGTAGATTTCATAGTAAAAAATTGCCAAAAATCAAGTCAGGTATCACATAAAAAGACTCAAGCCACAGAAAGGATATGTCAAGGACGATTAGGCGGAAATCCATAAGCATCCTCAGAGCTGAACAATACTGTTAACCTTCTCGGAACACTCCACCCAGAAGGGCAGAGCGTGTATACTTTTGAAGTCCTCATGGATCACAAACCAAGAAGAACTATATTCTAGCCCAGAGAAGAAAATGTAACACTTTTTATAGAACTGAAATCACATAGATGGAACAAATTAGAAATCAACAACACAGATAGCAGGAATCTATCCTTAAACTCTTGAGAATAAACAAACATTTAGAGTTGAGTAAATATTTTAATGTCTGTCAATATTTGCTGATGTTGTGTTCAAAAAAGTTTTAAAAACTGTATTTATGACTAAAATACCATCTAGTTTTTAAAAAGTAGTTCATTTTTTCTCATGTATAAATTATTTGTTCATATTAATACATTAATTAGTAAATTAGGACTTGGAGGTACTATAGATTTACTTTGAAGACTTTAAAAGAAATACTAAAACATGTACATATGAAAATATAATAACTCATAATTTCAATAAAAATTATGAGTTTTATTTTGCCATGAACATGAAGCCTATCAGTGGGCCTTGAAAACTGATTCTCAATCTTATATCTAATTTTCTCTATAAACTTAAAATCTGTATTTCAGTCATATAATTAGTTTAATGAGGATTTTTCCAAGAGGATCTCTAAATTTACTTTCAGCTTTCAGGGTTACAAAATAGGTTATTTTTCTTAGTGAATTAAAAATTTCAGGCAAATTAGTCAGGAATCTTATTTTTTCATTCTTTCATTTACTCATTCAGTATTCTTTTTTAGCATAGCAGATAGCAATGTATGAATCATTTGAAAATAAAGTGAAGAAAATAAGTAAAATATATTTGTCTTTTGTGAAAAATTTGCCTTTGAAGTTTCCCTGTTTTCAATAGAAAATAGTCTTTCATCTTTATTTTTGTCGGTTTATCATAAAATTATCATTTCTTTGTAGGTTTCTTTTTAACCTTTATTTACAGTATTATTAAATATTTCTCAGTGTATTATAGTCAACATGGAAAAGGACCGAAAGATTTAACTGCTACATGACAGGATTTAATAAAACTAGAAAAATCATGTGAAGCAATAATTTAAAAATCATGACTTAGTCATGCATTCATATCACCTTCTAAACATTTTCATGATTTACTCCAGAATGCGTGTTCTATTCAATTGAACAAGCTAGTGAATGATTCAGCTGTAACTAAAACTGCTCATTATTTAACAAATACTAATCGAATTTGCTTATTTTGGGCCACACACATTTCTAATCAAGAAGAAAACTTTCCTGTGGCCACTTCTATTAAGAGTTTCACTGTATGATAGGAAGAAACTTAAAATACATCTAAACATAATATACATCATTAAGTATTATTATTATTAGAGACGATAGAGTGATGTACTTACCTCGCTAAGCCTTAAGATCTTCACCTGAAAATGATGACATAAGGATTTTATTTTTTTTTTTTTTACCAGGTATCAAACTCTGAACCTTGTGCTTGTGAGGCAGGCGGGAGCACCACTGAGCTAAATCCCCCACATGATATAAGAATATTTTTTAAGATTAAATGAGTAATATTTACATGGATCATAATAAATATTTAATGAAATCACTTGATTCTATTGTTATAAAAGTGATATTATTAATATATTAGAAGTTTGAAATCAAATGTCCTTAGGAACACAGAGGCAGTAACATTGCTTTATTAAATGTGTAGACATTATTTGATCATTATGTGACAAAGTCTAAAGGAGATAGAGTGGATTGGGTAAAACAGAATAGAGTTTAGAATCAAGTAATGTAGTGTTCAAATCTCAGCTTTGCAATAAACTGTATACAACTTACTAAACTCCTCAGCTTTCCCTCTATATAAATGGAGACAACTTGCAGTGTTTAGGGAATATCTTCAAAGATAACATACATCAAAATTGCCTCTAAAACTGTGCAGTATATGAAGGATTATCTATAAAAGCTAACAAATGTGATCATTATTAGTATTATGAAAGCAAGTACAGTTTGAATAAAATGAAAGTTCTAACCTAGGTAATTGTTTTTTACTTTCACGTACACTAAACCCTACATAAGCATAAGTCTCTTGATGGTTTTATTTGCTTTTCAAAGTCTCCATTCTTATCCAAATTCAATAACATGGAGAATCTTAATATTGACCTTTCAAGAAATAAATGAAATGAATAGAAGAAAACTTCTGCATCATTCCCTTATTGGCATAAATATCTTCTTAGAAAAACACTTTATTAAATAGAGTTTTTCCTTTTCAAAGTCAGAAGTTATAAGTTCTTATCTCTCTTTGTGTTCAAATACTAAGATTGTCACATTGCTACGGCTCTGGGAGGGCTGGCCCCATGGGTTATTGTAAAACTAGAAGGTTATGATGTACAGTTTAAGTTAATGAAGTTAGGCTTCCAGTCAGGATGTGGAGTCACTCCCTGTGGTGAGGCCATTAAATAGCCAGGAATGAGACATGTCTGTAATTAGAGAAGCATTAAGCATTAGTGATCCAAGTGACCAGCGATCTTGTGCCCAATGGACTAGTCAGACTGGCTGGCTACCCACCCAGAGCTGTTTCCTCCATCAGTCAAAGTCAGAAGCAATGCAGTGCAGGGTGGACTAACAAATTCCATTGAGCTGAAACAATTCATTCAAAAAAATCAAATAAATTAGGTTTCTGAAAAGTAAGCTTGGTAATTGCATATCCTTAGGGCAAAACAAAAACAAAGACATGACATGCAGCTAAGCAGTGGATTGACAAGGTAAAACAAGGCAAAAACTATCTTTAAAAGTATAGATAGCAAATCCTGGAAGAAATCGTCATACATTTTCCCTCTTTTACTACTCCTAGAAACTAAAGCAGAACAATCGAGCAACCTCTACCAAGTCATTCCATTTTTATGGAGGATATATTTGTTAAAATTGCAGAATGTGTCCATTGTCAGGGATCCTTCTTTCATCAGGAAGGCCAAGAGAACTAGAGTATTTGGAAAATGTAGGAGATGTTAGTCTTCACTGTTTCATCATGAGAGCATCAAAGCAGGGGGTGAGCAGAAGGAAAATTAGCATGACTGCAGCCATCATCAATTAAAATTCATTTTTGTGAGTTTTTAAACTTAAAAATTTCATTCTTTGCCCAATTTGATTTTTAGTTCTGAATAAAGTAGTGATGTACTACCTCTCACATATGAAAAAAACTGATGACTGGAGAAGATGAATAAATTATAAATGCCTACATTTTAATAATTTGCCTCCAAGTCCTATGCTTGTAATAATTTCCTGTAAGGTATGTTGCCTAGTACCTCTTTCCCTACCAGCCTTAGTAGAGCCAGGGTTTGGATCTAGATTTTAGGGTATCAGGCTTTGTAGTACATCCAGCAGGCTAAACTCTAGGTCTATAAATGTAGAATACATCTATAGTGATTTATTTCCTTATAGTTGTGAAATCCAAAAGTATTAAAATGTTATCTGAATTTGTCTAGAACCTGTCCACTGTGTACACCAGTAATGTACTTATTTATTCATTTATTTTAACTGCTTTATTAATTGCTTTATCCTCTTTGCATAGGATAATGCTTGGAACATGGGAAGTGCTTAATAAATATTTGTAAAAGAATGGCTTTATTCTGTGTGTACAAAATGTGTCTGCACACTCCTCCAGGAACCTAGACAATGGTGAAAACAAGTGAGATTATTGAAATGTTGAACCTTTTCAAATAGTTGAGAGTAATATCAAGTAAACACAAAAATACCTAAGTGATTTTTAAAATACGATCATGAAGAACACGAGACAATATATGCTGATAGATTGTGATTGGGGGAGAACTTTGAGTTGTTTTTTTTTCCTTGAGACACGGTCTCATCATGTAGTTGAGACTGACCTAGAACTCATTGTGTAGCCCAGGCTGGTCTCGAACTCACAGCAATCCTCCTGCCTCAGCCTCCCAAGTGCTGGGATTACAGGAGTGCATCACCACACCCAGCTGAGGAGTTCTTTTTCAAGTGATATTTGAACAGAATCCTGAGTATTAAGAAGGAAAAGTCATGTAAAGAAAGACCAGTGGAAAGGGTACTGCAGGGAGAAGGAACAGCAAATGAAGAGACTCTAAGACATTAAGAGTTTTTGGTAATTTTGGAGATGAGTGAGACATATGGTTTAAACTTTGGGAGTACATAGGACAGTTGTGGAAAGGGAAATAAGCAAAATCCAGAGGCCAGAGCCACTCATGCACTACTGGTTCAGTTGTTTTAGGTCTATAAATGAAAGTATTTTGATTTACTTCTGGCTATATTTACTGGAGTTGAAAATTATTCGTGAGTGCGGCCATAGGTCATAGTAAGATGTGCTAGGATGTTAAAGAGGCCAAACTAAAGCAGACATTAAACCTTGTTTGTAAATTTGATAGGAGTAAGAGGAGTGATTAGATCATGAGAATGCTAACTGTATCAATGAACTGATGAGTTTATGGTGGAATGCCTTGTTAGGAGATAGGGCCCCTAGATGGATGAAGTTGGGGATATGCCCCTGAAAATTTTATCTTTTCTTAGGCCCCTTTGCTCTGTCCGACTCTGCTCTCTAGCTGCATGATGTAAGCAGCTATGTTCCACTGCACCCTTGTGACATGATGTTTCTGCCTAGCCATGGGCCTAGAGGCAACAGAAGAAAGTGACTGACCATAGATGGAAGCCTCTGAAACCCTGAGCGAAAATAAGTATTTCTTCCTTAAAGCTGGTTTATATCAGGTATTTTATCACAGTGACAAAAAGCTGACAAATACAATGAGTCCAGCAAATACTTCTCAGACATCCCTCGATTCATCATCACTGTGGTCAAACATTATGTGTTTTCTGATATTTTAGAAAATACTTTTTAATTACTGAAGACTAATAACTTCTACATTTACCAGAATTATCCTCAATGCATTAACTCTTTTAGTCATAATTTAAGATTTTAGTCATAATTTAAGATTTTTCTATTTATAATTAATGAAAGTTACCTAAATCAAGTTGTGAGAAATTGTTTTTAGTAATATTTTTTAATCTAAATATAATGAGTTTTAAGATCAAACACAAGTTAGATCAGCTGAAATGTGCAGTTCATGGATTTGGCAACTGCAGCTGAACAAGCCACGTAACTCAGGCTAATAGTTTTTTCAGTGATTTGGTGAATGTAAGAGTGCATTTAACGGAATAATCTTCACCAAATTTCCATTTTCTCCCTTGAGAATAGTCTTTTCCATTTATTTTCATGTTTTTGGTTATTGCTTGTTATTCTGATGCTAAGTTCCCATTCATTAAAATCGTATTATTATTATTATTTGTTTTTTGGCTTTTTGAGACAGGGTCTCACTATGTAGTTGGGACTGATCTGGAACTCACTATGTAGCCCAGGCTGGTCTCAAACTCACAGCGATCCTTCTGCCTCAGCCTCCTGCTGGGATTACCGTGTGTACCACCACTCCTGGCTTCATTAAAATTTTAAATCCTGCTTTATTTAATTACTAAAGTCTATACCCCCAAAAAATATACACACTTGAGAGAAAGAAAAATAGAATTATGATTCTTTGACAGATTTTGTTACCCTTGTACAGGTGACCCAAGAGGATGCCATTTGCTGCAGAAAACCCAATACACTGCCAGCCCTTAGAGAAGAAATTGAAAAAATATGAGCATTAATCTCAATGATGAAGGTTACCAAAGCAGCTGTTCACTATACTAATAAATGTCTGGAAGCTGATGACCACCACTTTCAGCACCTCTTGTAATTGTAGAGAACAATGGTAACTTACATGAATCTCATGATGTCTTAATAAATTCATTATTAAAATATTTATACAAGGTTTTCTTTTCTTGAAGTGTGTATACATTTTTTGGCAGACTCTGTGTTTACACTAAAACATCTTGTGTTTTAGGAGTCCAGTTGTCAGTTACTGTGTGTTGATTTTTTAGGAGGAATTAGAGATCAACAGTCCTTAAATGGGTGTGGCTTTCTTTGGAGCAGTCTTACTTACCGGCCAGCTTCTATAATCACTTATGCTTGTGGATACAACACACCCAAGCACAATTATTTCACGGTCCTTTCAGAAAAAAGAGATCTTTGGTTTACTGCCAGTTAGAGTAGCCATATTTCCCCAACACAGGCAACATTGGAAGTGGTGATGTAACAATGAAATAACTTTTCGTGATAAGTCACCACGATTTAATGGCACAGAAAAGACATGATCTTCCCTGTGAATACACATATCTCTTTCGTATCAAACAGAAGGAATAAGAATACTGGAGTGATTTTTGTTAGATTATTATTATTATTATTGAAAGGTAGGCAGGAAATTATTCCAGACTGCTAAATCAATCTGAGAATTTTTGTATAAAAAAAATGAAGACTTCGGACTCATTGTCAGACAAATTGTGTACAAGCAGGTTGTAGAATGGCTATCACTCCTCAGAAAGTGTTTAGTCTTGTTTGGCTGGGAATTGAATCAGACATTACAAATGAGTTGCAAATACAGATTCATTTTGAAAAGGGAGTGAGAAGGGTGGCTTGTGAACTGTGTAGTTTCTAA
>NW_022960264.1:0-205 GCF_012274545.1 Fukomys damarensis | reverse complement strand
GAGGCCTTGCTGTCCCGGCACAGTTGTGCATCCTTTGAGAAGCGGCTCTTGGAATACCGTGAGGTTTTAGTAGAGATGGACTGCTAGGCCGTGCCGCACCAAGTGAGCATGCATTTGGAATTGCTTATTATGAATTTGGTTGTGTTGGATCCCTCCAATCATAAAACTGGGCGGGCTGAGAGCAGCCCATCCATAAGATGGAAAT
>NW_022960263.1:0-241 GCF_012274545.1 Fukomys damarensis | reverse complement strand
GGTATTCATGAAATTTCTCAGGTATTCTTTGCCATGGAAGTATCTAATTTCCTCCATTGATTTAGAAAGATAATTTTGCATGAAAGAAAACCTTTTACAACAGGTTACTTTCTTTTAAGGCTTTGAAATATGTCTCTCCAGCCTCTGCTTGACTTGAGGGTTTGTGTTGAGAAGTCCTCTGTGATTCTGATGGGCTTCCCTTTGAAAGTGATCTGTTTCTTTTCTGTAACTGCTTATTCTT
>NW_022960262.1:0-257 GCF_012274545.1 Fukomys damarensis | reverse complement strand
AGGAGCAGAGTGTGCAACGCCACTGTCAATGTCCAGTTTCTTTATGCAGGTGTTGCTCACCTGGGTTCAATTTCATTATTATCAAAATTCATGGAGATTTACTCTCATACTCATTTTTCTGTTGATATATGTAAAGTAAGAAATATTGAAAAATAAGGGAATAAAAATAACAAGTATTTTAAAAATAAGGAAATAAAAATAACCAGTTTTATATATTCCTAGAACAAAAACATCAGGTTGTCCAAGTTTTAAAAAAC
>NW_022960261.1:0-1501 GCF_012274545.1 Fukomys damarensis | reverse complement strand
ATAACAGGTGGTCTTGGTTCTCAGTTTTTCCTCTTGTCCCTGCCCTCCCTTCACCCTTTCTTCTTTTTTTGAAGGGTCTGAATTTGGGTATTTTCAAGATCATCATATTTCTCACGGTCAATTTCATGTTTACCCTGGACAGGGCTTCAATAAAATTTCATAAAGGTAGTAAATTCTTAAGTACCCTCTCCCTTATATGGTATGTGTTTCTTGCTCACTTCAAGCAACCATTTGTGAATTGGGAAACTGGTATTGTTTAGTATTTTTCATTGGACCAACTTTTGTCAAAAGATCAAGTTTGGCTGTCTCTCTAAATTTGTTGAAAGTCCTGTACCAAATTCAATACCACCCCCATCCCTAGCTTCAGATGAGGACATATTTTATTCCCTAAGCTTTGGTTATTTAAATTCAGAACATGAGTCCTAAAAATTACTCTGCATATAATTTGTTCACCTCTTCAGTGAGCTGCTGACAGTAGTAGATCGGTGATGATACTCTTCAGATTTTTTTCCCTCAAATTTTCCCAAATTACATGCTCATCCTTATGTATATATTGTCTTGCACCAGGGCATAAAGGAGAATTATTTGGATTTCTTTGACTTGCATTTCTTCTCAAAGATAGTCTTTTTGAAGGCACAGGGTGAGAATAAAACCCTGGAACACACTAGAACATTCTATTCCTCTCCAAATTTTATATGACTTTTCTTATCAGTTTGATGTTCATAACTTTTGGAGGGATGTGTGCTTTTCTACTTCTGTTTGGAGGCAGGGAAGATCTTTTTGCAAAAGATCAGGAAAAAAAATACCAGTGATGTGGTTTTATGCTGCTACCTTTATTCAGAAGCTCGACAATAAGACAAAGGCTTTGGCTACAACATAATATATCCACTTCTGAATAACTTTATGTCCTCTGGAATTCTACTAAAAATAGTATGCCTAATGGGAAAATTAGGAGTACAACACTCAAAGCCTATGCAATATTTTTTGTCATGGCGACAACAGAGAAAATAATAAAAATACTCACAAGTCCAAAGATATACCCAGGTTTTTTAAAGGTGCACATAGCTTGATGGAAGGAGAAATAAGGAAAAGTTGAGTCTGCTGAGCTATGGAGGCCAGAACAAAATGCCCACGTGTGGAGAGGACACCACAACAGGAACTTCTAAGCCAAAAATGAGCTGAGAGGTAGGCTGTGGGTTTCAAGGCATCCCACACAGAGCTGAATTCCTCGGTAGCTTGTATTCAGTGGTGCTCATATACTCTGTGTTTAGCCACTGTCAGTTAATGGTGTACATACACAAAATATAAAATTCTCAGCATATCTCAGCTCATTCCCCTAGTCTCTGTTCAGAATAATCTAGCTTGGGTTATTAAAAACATGACAGCAACCACTGTGGAAATCAATATGGAACTACCGCAAAGAACTAGGACTAGAGTCCCATTTGACTCAGCTATCCCTCTGCTGGGTATCTTTCCAAAAGAATTAAAAGAATCATTCCAC
>NW_022960260.1:0-222 GCF_012274545.1 Fukomys damarensis | reverse complement strand
TCTAGACCCAGCTTCCTGGGTTCCCTCCCCCTTGGTCCAATAACAAAGATCCCAGCCTCTTTTCTCACCTGATGTCCTGCTGTCTCACGTTCTCTTTGTAAGACTTCTATTAGTGCAAATAATTTTTCTTTACTCTCTGGGCCATGCGCGCTCACCCGTGTCTCTATCTCTGTGGGCAGAACAGTGAGGAACTGCTCCATCACGAGCAGTTCCAGGACTTGT
>NW_022960259.1:0-299 GCF_012274545.1 Fukomys damarensis | reverse complement strand
AAAAAAAAAAGGAATAGAAATTAATGGCATTGACTTGTAGTGATAAATACCCAGCATTAAAATAAAATTTGTACACAAAAGTGATATGTATTCAAAATTTCCTTTAAAATTTTTTTCATTAAGATGTAATGGATATTATAAAAGCTACAAAGGAGATAAAACTGAGCAAGGTCTCTCTGTGTGTGTATGAGAGAGAGGGAGAGAGGGAGAGTCAAGAGGAACAAAAAAAGTTGAAAGCAGTGAGAGACCCATGAAAAGACAAAACAAGGAAAGATGAAAGGAAGGGAAGAAGAATGAGC
>NW_022960258.1:0-305 GCF_012274545.1 Fukomys damarensis | reverse complement strand
TAAACCAGCTGAAGACATCCTGGGAGGAGCAAAACTTTCACCTGCGAAGTTCCTCATTATTCTGGGATTTTTGCCTCCACTGCCACCTTCACTGCTGCTCTTGTTGCCACTGCACTTGGAGTGAACTTTTACATTTGCTACTCTGATGTACTGAACTCTCTGCTCCAAGACATCTGTTATATTTGTTTCTCCTGAGAGGCTTTTGTCTTTGCTGCCCAGAGCAGAATTGATCAGCCCCAACACTCAGCTTCTTCTCAAAGTCTCATTTTCTCTATCTTTCCTGTATAATAAGTTATTTCACCTTG
>NW_022960257.1:0-315 GCF_012274545.1 Fukomys damarensis | reverse complement strand
TTCTGCAGGCTTGTGTTCACTCAGAGCTGCTAGGCACCCTCTTATGACTTAAGGTCATTTCTACTGGAAGCCCCTCACAACAGTGTTTCAATCTCTGCCAGGCAGACACCTACAAACGAAAAGGAAAACATTTGTACTTCGTATACGATGTGGACTTCACTGGTAAAGTCACAGAGTTGCAGCACCTTTCTCTGTGGAGTACTTCAAATTCAGGAAACCAACTGCTGTGGTTTCAAAGGGTTAAGCAGTGAAAGAATCTGTTTCCCAGGGAAAACTGCAGTTTAAACTGCAGAAGTAATCTGCAGAGTGTGTTTG
>NW_022960256.1:0-581 GCF_012274545.1 Fukomys damarensis | reverse complement strand
AATGACTGAAGTGTCTCCAAATTGAAGTTGAACTGAATTCAACACACTTGCTTGGCAAAAGGGCAGGCCCAAGTCAACACCCATTTCAGTCATCCTCTTTCCCCATAGCTCCTTCTACCTCAGGTCTGGAATACGGAATTAGTGAGGAAGCAGATGCCATTATTCACAGGGAGGACTAGGAGGATTCTGCCTCTCATAGGTAGCATTTTCTGCAGTGTTGTGGATTAGGTGTCCCTCAAAGGCCCAGGTGCTGCCAGCTTTGTCCCTAGCCCAAGGCACATGATGGGAGGCATTCTCAGCGGGCATTCACAGTTGGGAACCCTTAAGTGGGAGGTAGTCTAGTCATGTGAAGGAATACCTTTGAAGGATGTTGAAATTAAGTTTGAGTCCATATTCGGCAGAACGAAATCATGGATACTTATTTGAAAAGAAATATTTTGTAATGTTGATAATTTAAAAATCTCACCTTCTTCCATACATAGTGGGCAAAACTATTGCAACCCATAGGATTAGAATTTTAAAATTGGTTTCATGTGTAAATAAGTCTTCAGAAAATATTTATCTTCTAGCTACAAAATAAA
>NW_022960255.1:0-766 GCF_012274545.1 Fukomys damarensis | reverse complement strand
ATACTTGCTGATAGGTTCAGTTTGACGTTAGAACACAAACGCACTTTGCAGGGGGCTTCTGTGTTTAAAGTGCAGTTTTCCCCAGGGAACAGCTTCCCTCGCTGTTCAGTCGTTTAAAGAGAAAGCGGTCAGTTTCATGAATGTGAAGTGCTCCACAGAGAAAGGTGCTGCAACTCTGTGAGTTTACCAGTGAAGTCAACATCTTATGTGGAGCACCACTCTATTCCTTTTTGTTTGTAGGTCTCTGCCTGGCAGAGATTGAAACACTGTTGTGAAGCACTTTTAGCAGAGAAGCCCTTCAGCCGTAACAGAGTGCCTAGCAGCTCTGAGTGCACACAAGCCTCCAGAACTCTGCATATTTGCTGATAGGTTCAGCTTGAAGTTAGAACACAAACGCACTTTGCAGAGGGCTTCAGCAGTTTAAAGTGCAGTTTTCCCCGGGGAACAGCTTCTCTCCCACTTAGCCTTTTAAAGGGAAAGCTGTCAGTATCATGAATGTGAAGTGCTCCACAGAGTGAAAGGTGCTGCAACACTGTGAGTTTACCAGTGAAGTCCACATCTTATGTGGAGTACAACTGTATTCCTTTTTGTTTGCAGGTCTCTGCCTGACAGAGTTTGAAACACTTTTGGGAGGTACTTTTAGCAGAGACGCCCTTCAGGCCTAAGAGAGTGACTAGCAGCTGTGAGTGCAGACAGGCCTCCGGAACTCTGTATACTTGGTGATAGTTAAAGTTTGACGTTAGAATACAAATGCACTTTGCAGAGG
>NW_022960254.1:0-202 GCF_012274545.1 Fukomys damarensis | reverse complement strand
AATTCTTTTTTTTTCCCCCCCCCCCCCCCCCCCCCCCCGGTACTAGAAATAGAACCCAAGGTTTTGGCCCTGAGCTACAGCCCCAGCACTTTTCTTTTTTTTTTTTTAATCCTTTATTTTGAGACAGGATTTTGCTCAATTGCCCAGACTAAGCCGGAAATTGGGATCCCCCTGCCTCAGCCTCCTAAAGTGCTGGAATTAC
>NW_022960253.1:0-206 GCF_012274545.1 Fukomys damarensis | reverse complement strand
CTATTCTTAAGACAAATGCCATAATCAAAACATGAGAGTTGTCAGCTGAGCAAGAACTTTATCGGTGCCTTCAAAATAAGCACATGCTTGTCTTCTTGTAACTCCTGATTGGCCAAATTCCATAAGGGGAGTAAAAGCAATACGAAAAAATTTAAACATATACTCTTCAGGGGAGACTATGTAAACCTTTATCTACTTTTCACACA
>NW_022960252.1:0-200 GCF_012274545.1 Fukomys damarensis | reverse complement strand
CTACTAGGGAAAGCTCTCATACCTGTTTGACCAGAGAAAAGTGAATCTTGGGGAGACTAAATGACAGGACTTGTGCCACTCACTTGATCAGTGTTGGAACAAGGAGCCAAATTTCAGTTGAAGTTGGTCTATCCCATGTATTTATGGTAAAGATCACCTAAGATAACGTCAGTAAGGTGCTTGATACAGCTGCTGTCTTA
>NW_022960251.1:0-268 GCF_012274545.1 Fukomys damarensis | reverse complement strand
TAATATTGGAGGCAATTCTGTTTGTGTGGTTTTATTATTTACCAGTTTTTCAATGAAAGAAATGAGATCAGATTCTATTCTCCAACACTTTATCACGTTTTATTTTGCAGTACTATTGTTTTGTACATTGTAAATTTTTCCATGTGGTGTAACGCAGGATTTCACTTTACTTCTTTGTAGTTTGGGATACAGTTTCCAAATGTTTGGCTCTGGACCTAGCCACAGCAAACAACACTTTCAGTTTTCTGCTTCAAATAATATCCTATGA
>NW_022960250.1:0-208 GCF_012274545.1 Fukomys damarensis | reverse complement strand
GTGGCTTGGGTTCCAGGCTACCTTCCTGGCTCAAGCGATTAGGGCAAGACCCAGGGAAGGCAACCTGTCCTTCTCGTCATGGATTGGGGCCCAGGTTACCTCTGGGCACTGGAGCGCTGAATCCGGGGCAGGAAGAAGTCGTGGCAAGCCTGCCTACCTTGTATCGGTGTGCAGGCTAACTCCTGGCACTCAAGGGATGGCAGATGGG
>NW_022960249.1:0-215 GCF_012274545.1 Fukomys damarensis | reverse complement strand
GGACACTTTCTCACTAAGGGTCATTTGTGAGTTTAAAAATGAAGGAATATAAGGGACATTTTTAGCAGAAACATTAATGTTCGGCAAATAATTCCATCTTCTCCATATTTCTAGCACTCTCTGGATTAGATAGTTTTGATGAGTGAAATGTGTGGCACTTCTCCATTCTTTCTTCCAGCTTAACAACATCGTTGAGATAAAGTTACTAGAGGAAT
>NW_022960248.1:0-224 GCF_012274545.1 Fukomys damarensis | reverse complement strand
GGTGTGGCACAAGCCGGGGGACCTCCCCTTCTGGCCGGCAGTGGTCACCAGCGTCAGCGGACACGTGCCCATGGCCAGGGTGCTCCTGATCAAGGCCAAGCTGTGCCCGCAACGCAGCGCCCTCCTTGTGCCTCTGCACAGGCTGAAGCCCCTGGACTGCGAGGAGAAAGGAAAGCTCCTGCGCAGAGCCATCTGCGCCTACGGGCACAGCGCCACCTGGTGCC
>NW_022960247.1:0-423 GCF_012274545.1 Fukomys damarensis | reverse complement strand
TAAGACACTGGCAAACAGAATACAGAGGGTCATCAAGATCATACATCCTGACCAAGTCAGATTTATCCTAGGAATGCAAGAATGGTTCAACATATGTAAATCAATAAATGTAATATGCTATATTAACAGAGTCAAGGACAAAAGCCATATGATTATCTCAATAGATGCAGAAAAAACATTTAACAAAATTCAACACCCATTCCTGATAAAAACCCTGCAGAAAATTGAAATAGATGGTCTTAATCTCAACTTGATAAAGGCTATGTATAAAAACCTAACAGCCACCATCATAGTAATGGTCAAAAATTGAAAATCTTCAATGCTAAAATCCAGAACAAGACAAAGATATCCACCATCACCACTCCTGTTCAATATAGTTCTGGAAACATTAGTCACAGCAATTAGGCAGAGAAAGAAATTAAA
>NW_022960246.1:0-442 GCF_012274545.1 Fukomys damarensis | reverse complement strand
TTCCTCCAGTGAGGGTGTTTGGCTCCTTTGTCAAAGATGAGGTTGCTGAGTGTGTCTGGACTTCTTTCTGCATCTTCTAAGCTGTTCCACTGGTCCTCAGGTCTGTTTATTTGCCAGCACTATGCTGTTTTTATCACAGTAGTTTTGTAGTATAGTTTCAAGTCGGGGATTGTCACACCCTCTACCTTGTCTTAGTTGCCTAGAATTGCTTTTGCTATTCTAGATCTCTTCTTCCAAATGAATATTTGGATTGTTTCTGAAAGTCTATGAAGTATGCTGCTGGGATTTCAATTTGGACTGCATTGAATCTATGTAACAGTTTTGGAAGCATGGCCATTTTCACTATGTTGATTTGTCCTACCCAGGAGCAAGGGATGTGTTTCCATTTTCTGATATCCTCTTCAATCTCTTTTTTCAGAATGCTGTAGTTTTCAGAGTAGAG
>NW_022960245.1:0-202 GCF_012274545.1 Fukomys damarensis | reverse complement strand
TGACGGATCTTACTTTTTTCCCATTCCCCTGCCTTCACTTCACCCCCTCCACCCTATTTACAAAGACTTTGTTTCCATTTTTTTCCTTTTCTCTTATTTTCTCCTTTATTTATACCTTTCCCCTACCCTTCCCATTTATCCAATACCTTTAGACCATTTCTTCCTATTACAAAATATCAATTATACATTTTGATCCTTAGTT
>NW_022960244.1:0-234 GCF_012274545.1 Fukomys damarensis | reverse complement strand
ATGTTGAATTTTTGTCTAAGGATGTTAAATATTGCTAATTATTAAAAATTTAAGTTTAAAAAAATCTTTGGTATATAAATTAAACTATAGCGAATAAATCTTATAATAATGGAAGTATATGATGGAATTGAGCAGTATATCTTATAATTTTTTTAAAAGAAGAAAACTACTATCACTGGATGATACGGTCATTATTGGCTCAAAGAAAAATAAGACTAAACATGAAAGACCCTA
>NW_022960243.1:0-933 GCF_012274545.1 Fukomys damarensis | reverse complement strand
TTTTTTTTTTCTTATTCTCTAAGAAGCTTAGGACTCTCTTCCTATACAACCTTTCAGAATCTATTTTCAGAAGTTTGTAAGATCCCTATTCTAAGAAAGAATAAACAATAAGCCAACGTGTGTAAACATTTTGTTCTAAGAGTTGGAGTGCTCATTTCTCCTCCATCTTCTCTGTCCACTTCTGTGCTCCAGGAGGCTTTCTGTGGACCATATCAACAGCTCCCTTGCCTTTTGGTTTCTGCTTAGGTTTGGCTGATGGGAGGTGCCAGCAGGACAGAGGAAGGAGAGAGGAGAGGGAAATCTCAGCACTTCCCCCTTTCTCCCTCCCTGCTAGGCCAGAGATTAGTGGTATCTATTTCTTTTGGAAGCCATAGCTCTTAATATACAGCTATCACCCCCTATAGGTGCAGCTCTCTCCTTTTTATGGTGATATCTCTCCCTGTTCCTTCAGATCAAGAAGTTATGAAATGATCTCTGGTTTAACCTGTCTCAGTTTTTACCACACCCCTTTGATTTTTCTGTGACAGCTCAGTATCTAGTCTCTTGTAATGGTTGATTGATCATGTGAACTTGACAATTTGGTTAAGACAAGCTTAACTAAATCAGCTCAGCAGTTCCACACCCCAGGACAGCTTAGTGCCTGGATGGTATTAAGAGGAAATGGGGAAGGACAGATCTGCTTCTATTCCTTTGGAGAAGCTCCTATCTTCACCTTGGACATCATCTCCTGGCTTCTAGCACAGACTCTTTGGCTTCTGGAACAGATCCTTCAGGCACCTGGCATGGACTCCAACCTTCTATCACAGACCCATCATCCTCCTGACATGGACTTGCACAGGACACTACAGTGAACTCCAGACCTTCAACTAAATCCTTCAGTCTCCAGTGTGCAGACAGACCCTCTGGACTCTTCCTTATCTGATTCTGTGGGTC
>NW_022960242.1:0-1441 GCF_012274545.1 Fukomys damarensis | reverse complement strand
AAATGTTACACAATGTTATGATTTTCTTTTTTCTCTACAGGCAACTGCTATTATGAAAATACTATGTTCAAAACATATTTGTGGTATTTCTTACATGTACATGTGGGTATATATTGTAACATTTGAAAATATTTAAAACTATACCCCATTTGTAGAAACATGGTAAAGCAAGGATATATCAGATTAGATAATACAGTACTTCAATTTGTTTGTGTAAAAGTTATTTTTTTTTATTAGATGTATTTCACTTTTTCTTGTTAACCTGTTCAATTAAAAAAATATCTGGGGCTATTTTATTTACCACCGAGAAATAAACCTGTGGCCATTCTCTAGTACTTTCCATAGGGCCACTTGCATCTCTTTGTTCCTCAGGCTGTAAACAATGGGGTTAAGCAGAGGGGTCAGCACTGTGTATGTCACAGCCATCAGCATGTCCTCACGGAAGGAGTCCCTGCTCTTGGGTCTCAAATAGATATAACAAGCGAACCCGTAGTGAATACACACCACAGTGAGGTGGGAGGAGCAGGTGGAGAAGGCCTTATACCTCCCCTTTGCAGAAGGCATCTTCAGAACTAAAGACAAAATGAAGACATAGGAAATTACAATTAAAATAAAGCTGCCCACTAACACAAAGGCACAGAGCATACAGATAGCCATTTCATGGAAGGGAGTATAATCACAAGCAAGGCTGGCCACAGGCAAGATGTCACAGAAGAAATGCTGAATGGTATGAGAGTCACAAAAAGAGAAGGTGAAGATAATGACAGCAATGCACCCTGAAACCAGGAACCCAATTATACAAGAAGCCATTATAAGCTGAAAGCAGATCTTTTTGGTCATCAGCATGGGATATTGCAGTGGGTTGTGGATGGCAATGTACCGGTCATAGGACATAGTGGCTAAAATGAAGCAGTTATTTCCTCCCAAACCAAAGAAGAAAAACATCTGCGTGGCACACTCAGGAAGGGAAATAGTCTTGCTATCTGACAGCAAGTCCACTAACATGCGGGGGATGATAACCATCGTGGTACAGGTTTCAGAAAAGGATAGGCCAAAGAGGAAAAAATACATGGGGGTGTGAAGGTTGTGATTGAGCTTAATGGCTACCATTACGGACACATTTGCGAGTAGGATTGTCACATGGGAAGAGAAAATCACCACAAAGAGAAGCGTCTGCAGTTCTGGGAAACTGGAAAACCCCCATAGAAGGAATGTGTTCCCTGTGGTGTGGTTGTCCATCCTTCTGGTGGCAGTATTTTACTCCCAGGTGTATATGTGCTTGATGCCAAGGCTCAGTTCTACAGCACTGATGTCACCTGGAGTTTAATCAAGGGCAGCTGTGCAAGTGTAAGATAACTTTTAATGAAGGATCCTGTAAAAAGAGAGTCAAATGCACCTGGCTATAAGAGTCTGAGTGAGGTGGGGAATTATTCTATTATGA
>NW_022960241.1:0-310 GCF_012274545.1 Fukomys damarensis | reverse complement strand
AAAAGATTAGATACTGCCAGTAGAATCACAGTTATGTCCATTAAAATGTTTAAAAACTGTCTCAGCAGTTTTATGTGCAGTAGCTATGAGTTGGAAACAAGTTAAGTGACTTGTCCATAAGACAATGAATGAATGAATTAATGAATTGTGCTGTGGGGGCTGTTTTGTGGACTGTTACATACCTATCCAAATGAAGTAATGAGCGATGCACACAGTAGCATGGATACATCCCATAGATACAGAGTTGTATTAAGGAAGTCAGACTAATACACATATTTTTTAGTTCATGTTTTTTAGGAAGTAGTGTTTG
>NW_022960240.1:0-239 GCF_012274545.1 Fukomys damarensis | reverse complement strand
TTCACAGATTCTCTAGATAATATTTACCTGAAAGAAAATTCTATGTCAAAAGACATTCATCCTGTTTGGAGCATTTTTTCCCCTTATATTTCAGTACAGCTATTGTGCCATGCTACAAAGATAAAGCAAGAATTAAAGTAAAAACTAAAAGTGTGCTCAATGTAATAACAAAGATTAAGAAGAGGCTTTTAAATGATAAGGAAATGTCTATTTCTTAAAAAGAAAAGAAAAATATTTTG
>NW_022960239.1:0-244 GCF_012274545.1 Fukomys damarensis | reverse complement strand
GGGGAAAAAATGAGAACCAAGACCTTTTATGTAAAGATACACGATCCCAATGATGAATGTAACGCTACTGTACACCTAGAATGTGCCAATAAACTCAATGAGAAAAAAAAGAAAAATAGCACATGAAAAAAAAAATTTCAGAGCAAAGATTAAATAGTCTGTTTGAATCCAGATTTCTTACTTTTTAAACTTTAATACTGCCATCCAAATCAAGATGTTTCTGTTTGACAAGAGATGGCTATGT
>NW_022960238.1:0-254 GCF_012274545.1 Fukomys damarensis | reverse complement strand
AGGGTGTCGTGGCAGACAGTACCGAAGAGGAGAAATGGTTCATGGCGGACACAAGGTAGCAAAACAACAAGGGTTAACCACAGTTCTTTCTATCCCTTGTATCTTATCCAGGATACTTAGGGAAGGTGGCACTCACACCCTTAATACCAGAGCCCTTGATATTAGCACTGCGCCATGAATCAATTCCAGTATTGCACACTCTAGATCCAGCCACCTCTCAAAAAGCCTCACCTATGACCACATGAAGCTTTGGG
>NW_022960237.1:0-552 GCF_012274545.1 Fukomys damarensis | reverse complement strand
CTTAATTACGGAAAATTGTGCTGCTATGAATATAGGTGTAAACCTTATAATTTTAATTGATTAAAAATTTTAATTATTTTTATTGGTACTTTTTAGGTATACAGTATAATGACATTAATCATTGGAAATTTTACCTTTATGTACAAATCTATCTTGGTTCTGTTTTTTTTCCCCCATTTGCCTGCCCTCCATTCAACTCCTCCTCCCCTCCCTATTTACAAAGACTTTGTTTCCATTTTTTCATTTTTACCTATTTATTCCATTCCCTTCTTTCCTTTCTGCTACCCCTCCCAGGATAGAACTTGGGCCCTTGTACTTGCAAGGCAGGCAGCAGAACCCCTGAGCCAAATCTCCGGCCCTATTTCACATTATCTCTTATACTTTTTAGTCCTTATTTACAATTTCAATTTCTCACACCAGAGAAGTTATTCATTATTTACACGCATTTCCTATTTATTTCACTTAAGAGTATAACCTCAATGTGCATCTACTTAGCTATAAATGTCTCTAATTTCTCATTCTTTATGGCTGAGTAGTACTCCATTTTATTTT
>NW_022960236.1:0-205 GCF_012274545.1 Fukomys damarensis | reverse complement strand
TACTAATTTATGTTATTTTTCACAACTCAAGTGCAATACTTCATGTACCTACTGCTCTGTAAGGGTTAATGTATTTGTATTTTTGATGAAAAAAAGAATCACTCAGGTGGTTCAAAGCATCTTGATCTCATAATGTTCAATACCTCAGATGCAGAATGGAATATTTGTGGGCATTACACAGAATTTGGTATTTCAAGGAATTATG
>NW_022960235.1:0-211 GCF_012274545.1 Fukomys damarensis | reverse complement strand
TAATTCTCTGTGTTTATAATTTCCAAATAATCTAAACTACTGTCTTAAGAAATCTGCATCCTGAGGATGGCCAAACAATGTAAACATAAGACTGTACAATTATGCCAACAGAATCATATAAAATTGTACAGTTAAAATGTTGTCTGAAATTTAGAATATCACCACCCAAATCTGCACTGTCTTTTATTCTGGGGAGTTATGTTATTCATTA
>NW_022960234.1:0-1093 GCF_012274545.1 Fukomys damarensis | reverse complement strand
TTTTTTTTTTTTTTTTTTTTTTTTTTGTACCGGGGATCGAACTCAGGTCCTTGTGCTTGCGAGGCGAACCGCTGAGCTAAATCCCCGGCCCCATTTAAATAAATTTTATCGGTTCAAATCCTGATTTTAAATAGTCTTAGTGACTTAAGATGTGATGGTAGACATTTATTATGTTAGTGATATCATCATGAAATATAAGCATTTTATTTCCCTCAAAATAAAATCACAAATCTGATTTTAAAACACTAACTCTAGCTTTCTCTAAAAAATAGGTTGTTATTTTATATTTCCATTTACTTTTGCTGTACTTTCAAGTTTTTACTTAAATAAGACTGGTACATTTGAAAAAATTGGTAGGCTATTGCTTTAAATTAAAAATATTTAATTTATGAGTTACAAATACATAGTTGTTATGATATGTATATTTTTTTCCTCAAATACCTTTTATGAAAAGGCTATTGTACTATTGAATTTCTCTTTCTGATGACCTTGTACTTCACATACATGGTAAATATCAACTAAATGAATTTATGATGTCAAGAAAAATATCAAATTTTAATTTGAATAAAAATATTAAAATACTTTGAATTTTGTTTTATTAATTTGTTGTAATTTTTAAAATAATATTTATGATAATTTTGAGAATCATTCAGTAGTTTCCCTTGAATTACACAATAGTTTGGTATCGCTAGTGAGTGAATGTTCACTATAACTTGGATTAGGAACCAAGGTCCGAGGAGTCACTGGTTAGAGTATAATACACTTGTTTCATGAATTGATGAAATATTATATACGATTGGATTTCTAGAGTCATAAATTGCTTACTAGTGCTCAGGACACAATTCAGCCAGCAATATCAAAATGATTGTCTTCATTTTACTCCTCAGATTATAGCATGCTTTTTCTTATTGGCCTTTGAATACATTTATATTTACTGGGATTTATTTAAAATATTTGTAAAACAGTGAATTATTTTTGAGAGAATATATCTTGTTTCGTTTTGTTTTGTTTTGTTTTTTTTGTTTTTTTAAGATAGGGTCTCACTATGTAGTTGAGACTGATCTGGAACTCACTATGTAGCCCAGGCTGGTCT
>NW_022960233.1:0-331 GCF_012274545.1 Fukomys damarensis | reverse complement strand
CTTCCTTTACACCTTTTACCTCAGCCAGCCAGCTAATGACCTGAGCTGTAACACTGAAGGAGAAATTTCTGCTAATCAGAAACACGTAGCTTTAGAACAGCACTTTTTGGAACTCCAAGCGGATTTCTGGTAAAATGCAAATGTTAAAAGTTGTTTGAGAGAGGGAAAATGGACAAGTCCTGCTCCCGTCCACACCAACCCTGAGGACCTGGAGGCTGTGCCCCGTCCTGGACGGGTCTCTTGGGAGACAACCCTTTTACACCAAGAAGCAGATGCCAAGGACAGAACGAGGCCCACGCACACAACTCCAGAGCTGAAATTTTCTCAGCCT
>NW_022960232.1:0-219 GCF_012274545.1 Fukomys damarensis | reverse complement strand
CGTTTGGATTTCACCCTCATCCTGCACTCTGACTGTGCCCCTGTTCCCCACAGAGGCAGCAAAGTCTCATCAAATCCACCTCTGCCAGAGGCCGAAGCTGCTGATCAGGCCAGAGGCCAAAATCTGCAAAAACTAGTTATAGACAGACCAGTCACGGGGGATCAACCCAGCTTCTTAGGCCTAATCATTCAGGTTTCTTAGATGCTTGCTTCTCTGCTA
>NW_022960231.1:0-298 GCF_012274545.1 Fukomys damarensis | reverse complement strand
TAGGACTTGAGGGTGGGGTGACTTGTGTATGGTCGGATGCACTGCTGTGAGGTGTGTGTGGGGTGCTGATTTTGCAGAGTGCTGAGGACTGGGTATTCCAGGCCCCCTACCTGCTAGTATGAGACAGGGTCTCTGCTTTAACCTGGCCGGACTTGACCCAAGTCTCTGCTGTCCAGCTCTGTGGTGACACCGGGGCCCTTCCTACCTCTGAACCTCAGTGCCCTGTTCTGTAAAATGGGGGCAAAGTGGCACCTGAGGGACTGTGGCCAAGGGGTCCCCAAGGCCTCTGCCAGCTCCA
>NW_022960230.1:0-396 GCF_012274545.1 Fukomys damarensis | reverse complement strand
GAACGAGCTCTTCCCCCGCGGCAAACTTTCGGTGGCCTGGACGGAAGCAGGAACTTGCTAACCTCAAAAGCCTGCGGGTGCACGGATGCACCGCCTCGCCTGCGAGAGCCACGAGCCGTCCTCGCTCCCCAAGCAGGGCACAGGGACGCGCGGGGTCCTCTCGCGCCAGGTAAGGGTCCCTGTCACTTCTTCCCGGGCACCTACAGCCTGGCCACCCGCGAGGAGCAGATCCCTGCTTTCGCGGCCCTGATGCTCCCCCATCCCTAACCGGAGTCCCCCCCGCCACCAGGCAGGGGTGAATGAGGGGCAAGGGGCTGTGTCTCAGTACCCCACAGGAAGAATAGTCAGGGAGCAACGTCCCTTTCCCAAAAGGAAGAGGAAATTCCCCATGGTTGC
>NW_022960229.1:0-486 GCF_012274545.1 Fukomys damarensis | reverse complement strand
ACGCACTTTGCAGCTGGCTTCTGCAGTTTAAAGTGCAGTGTTCCCAGGGAAACAGCTTCTCTCACTGCTTAGACGTTTAAAGCGAACGCGGTCAGTTTCATGAATATGAAGTAGTCCACATAGAACTGTGCTGCCAATCTGTGAGTTTACCAGTGAAGTCCACCTCTTATGTGGAGTAGAACTGCATTCCTTTTTGTTTGTAGGTGTCTGCCTGGCAGAGATTGAAACACTGTTGTGAGGCACTTTTAGCAGAGAAGCCCTTCAGGCCTAAGAGAGTGCCTAGCAGCTCTGAGTGCACACAAGCCTCCAGAACTCTGTATACTTGGGGATAGGTTCAGTTTGACGTTAGAACCCAAACGCGCTTTGCAGCGGGCTTCTGCGGTTGAAAGTGCGGTTTTCCCTGGGAAACAGTTTCTCTCGCCTCTTAGACGTTTAAAGCGAAAGCGGTCAGTTTCATGAATATGAAGTTCTCCACAGAGATCGATG
>NW_022960228.1:0-227 GCF_012274545.1 Fukomys damarensis | reverse complement strand
GAGTTCTTCACTTTCAGGAAACTAACCGATTTGGTTTGAAATTCCTAAGTGCAGAAAGGTGCATTTTCCTGGGGAAAACTGCACGTTAAACCACAGAAGCAGTCTCAAAAGTACGTTTGTGTTCTAACCTCAAACTGAACTTATCACCAAGTATACTGAGTTGGGAGGCTTGTGTGCACTCAGAGCTGCTAGGCACTCTCCTAGGCCTGAAGGGATTTTCTGGTACA
>NW_022960227.1:0-361 GCF_012274545.1 Fukomys damarensis | reverse complement strand
CAGCACAGTTTTGATCACACCTCATAAAGGTACTCACAAAAGAGTATTTCCAGAACTGCTTCAGAAAGTGCCAAAAATGATGGGGTAAGTGTGTTCGAAACAATGGAGAATAAGTACATCGAGGGAGATGAATGGTAATATCTTTTACTACATTATTTTTTAAATATCCACCATCTATTTTGATCACACCGTTTATTTGTTTAACGTCAATCTCTTCAACAACCACATTTCGTTTGGTTTCAAAATTACACATGGTTCTGTCCTGATTAAAATGTAAGTTTTTCAATCCTTTCTGTGTTTTTATTTTATTTTTTGAAACAATAAAACAAGTTTTCACAACAAAATCATAAGAGAAAACAAT
>NW_022960226.1:0-222 GCF_012274545.1 Fukomys damarensis | reverse complement strand
TTGATGGTAAATGGACAAATGCAAAGGACAAAGCTTGCAAAATTTATAGAAGTCAAGGTTGTAGTACCAGCTGAAGTGACAAGAATCTAAAATTTATAGATGAGAGAGAGGGCTCATAGCATTGAGAGCCTCCAGAGAGGTGTAGTATGCTGAGTTGTATATGATTCCAGTAACCACCCTCTTTTCACCTTCCAGGAAAAACTGTGTGAATCCTAGGAAAGC
>NW_022960225.1:0-574 GCF_012274545.1 Fukomys damarensis | reverse complement strand
ATGCAAGCCATTTGGAGTTCAGAACTCATCGCAGATTGCCAGCGTGCTGGAAGTGGAAATGTGGGACTTCAAATTTGTCCTGCTGGATTTTAGTCTTGCTTTGGTCCCATTCCTTTGTATGTCACTATCTGTAACTTTTGAAATGGAAATTTCTATCTTCTGCCACTGAGTGTTGGAAGTGTATAACTTTTTCTTCATTTGTACGTGGGCCTGCAGCTAAGAGTTTCCCTTAAATCTCAAGAGACTTTGGTCTTGAACTGTTAGGAGTGCTAAAACTGTTTGGAGTTAGACAACTCCTGGAAGTGGACTAAATGCTTTTTTTACATAAAGGGGTATGCATGAGTCTTTGCGGGTAGGGGTGGAATGTTATGGCTTGTGTTGAGGTGTCCCCCCAAAGCCTCATACTTTTTAAAAGAAGGCTAAATCTGGAATGTGTGGTGCTGGGCATAGGGCACATGATTACTGAAACCACAACATGTGAGTGTTCAACTTGACATGGCTCTACACCTAGTAGTCTGAATGTAATAAAAGGGAAGAAAGATGCTGTTAAGGTCATGTATTGCTTCACTACTGC
>NW_022960224.1:0-900 GCF_012274545.1 Fukomys damarensis | reverse complement strand
CATTTACATTTTATCAAAATACAAAATTCAGTTATCACATGTTGAAAGCATCTATAATTGCTGTCAGTCACTTTCTTTGTTGATGTGACATGATAGATGACTCCTATGACTTTAAGGAGGAGAGGTTTATTTTGGCTGATGTTAGCCTCCAGTTGGCAAGCTCCAAAGCAGAAACGGCATGGTAGATGGGCCCATAAGTAGGAATGCTACTCGTATCATGGCGACCAAAGAGCAGGGAGAGAGAGGAGGTGCTGCAGAGGGAGCTATGTCTTCCAGATCATGACCCCGCTGACTGGCTTCTCACCAGACCATACCTCCTAACAGTACATTCAGCTATGGTGCCCCATAACAGAATCACCTTCCAAAAGATCCACCTCTGACCCCACGAGTATTTTGGATCATTTTAGATCAAAACCATAATAATTACTATGCACAGTAAAAATGAAATCCCATTGTATGTACATTAGGTATTTATCTAGATACCCGTGTTTGTAATTATAACACATATATAGCTATGGGTTTTTAAATAATGTTTTCATTTTAATGAGCTGTCTAAAGTTTTGCAAGACTGTTATGGTATCTGACAAATTTAGTAAGTGAAAAATAAGAATTAATGTAAACTAAATATTATACTAAATCCATCCCTGGTGCGGATTCCAACTACAAAAGCTAAAACAATTTACAGAGGAAGGTAAGGAAGGTAAATGTATGAAGCGTGATATTTTTAGCATAAGCAATAAATATTGTAACAATGTTTAACATGTTATGGCAATAGTAAATCAACAACCAAATTTTGGTATTTGTACAGTTTAATTAATTTGCACCAATTGACTAATTCGTGTTATTTATACTGATTACTTTATTGGAGAAAGAAATGTATGAAAAAGGTCTGGGGAAAAA
>NW_022960223.1:0-200 GCF_012274545.1 Fukomys damarensis | reverse complement strand
TTTAATCTTAAAGTATTTTTTGGAATCATAAGTAGACTATTGCTTTTTTTGTTTTGTTGTGGTTTTTTGGTACCAGGGTTTGACCTTGGGACCTTGTGCTTGCAAGGCAGGCGGCTAAATTCCCGGCCCTAAAGAAATTTTTTTTTTTGGTACCAGGGATCGAACTTGGGTCCTTGCTCTTGCAAGGCAGGTGGTGGAAC
>NW_022960222.1:0-233 GCF_012274545.1 Fukomys damarensis | reverse complement strand
GAGTGCTGGGATTACAGGCATGCACCACCACACCTAGCTCAAAAAGAAAATTTTTAGTGTTTGCCCATTTATATATCCAAACAATGTCAGGAAGGCTAGAATGATTTTGTTAGTACCGTGTCTCATGGAACCGTGGAGTAAAAAGCAGAAATAACTCAGAAATTTACTTGTTTTTCAGTAGGATTTGATGAAGCCAAACTTTTCTCATGGCATTCTTCATCTCCGTGTTCCTC
>NW_022960221.1:0-207 GCF_012274545.1 Fukomys damarensis | reverse complement strand
ATTTAATTGTAGGAACTGTCTGATTTTTTAAATTTCCCCTGTGATCCTCTGGTTATTCAGAAGCGTATTTTTCATTTTCCATGCCCTCATGTTTCTTTTGCTATTGATCTCCAATTTCATTGCACTATGGTCTGACAATATACAGGGAATAACTTCAACTTCTTTGCACTGACTTAAACATGTCCTATCAGTAAGTATATGGTCTAT
>NW_022960220.1:0-1374 GCF_012274545.1 Fukomys damarensis | reverse complement strand
TAAAAAAAAAAAAAAAAGATCAAGGAGCATTATATGTCTGTCAAACGCTATTCTGTATTGCAAGCATATACTAATTAAAATAATATAAATTTGTTTACAGTTCTACTGGCCTTTAGCACACATGTCTCTCCATTGTAAATCTCTGTAGAGTAAATGCTGCTTTCTGAACATCGTCTTCCTAGGCGTTAGGGGCTTCTTCATTTATTGTAAGTCAAGAAATGTATCTGTCCTCTTCGGATCTGTATTTCATGTAGACTAGATAATATGGTCCCCAAAGAATATTTGCTGAAGGAGTCAGCTAACGTTCTGTGATCAAATAAGGGCAGAGGTAAAGTATATGTACGTGTGTTAACAGGTATATGTGTCCTAGTGTGTGTTTCAAATGAATGAACCATACAGGGTTTGGCTACCCATGCCCTTTCCTATTGGCAGAGCCTCTTTACTTCCAGTGAGGCTAAAAATTTCAGGTGGTCCTTTTTCTTAGGCTCCCTAAAAGCTACAGCTTGTGCCCAGTATGGGTAATGGGTACTACAGTCTGAATGCCTGTATCTCCTACAAAGTTCCTATGTTGGAACCTGATATCCAATAAAGTAGTGTTAAGAGGGAGACCATTTAGGAGTTTATTAGATCATGAAGCACAGCTCTCATGGAATTAATGTCCTTAGAGAGAAGCTAAAGGGAGTCCTTTGCAGCAAGGTAGCATATGTCCAGGAGGTGAAGAATAAGTCCTCCCCAGGCAAGACTCTGAGCACCTTGATCTTGCATTGACCAGCCTCCAGAAGTGAGAGCAATACACTTCTATTGTTTATAAATGACCCAGCCTAAAATATTTGGCTACAACAGCTTGAATGATCTAAGACCATGGGACTTGGGTGTGACGTCTTAGGGGTTGTGTATTGAGCTAAACTTGCCATCTCTATGTGTCCCGACTGGAACTGTACTAACAATTTTGCAACTGAGGGAGTGACAGATGAAGGTATGAGCTACTAGGCTGAGAAAGTAGAAAGACAGAAATAGTCTAGATGACTCACTCTCGATGACACTGTCAGTCACTGAACATGCTCTGTCTTCTTATTCTATAAGGACTTATTATGTCAAAGAACACATGTCCTTATTGTATGACACTCATAATCTGTTGCAGACTCCTGGGAGTCTTGGTTGACACACTATTGCATACCGAATAATTTATGTAACAATGCCTCCCACATGGCCCCAAATCAGAACTAGAATTAGAATAAGTTATAAAACTGAAGGGGCCAGGAAGCCCATAAATCAAGATAAATCATCCTATTTTAATGTAATTCTTTATAAAATCAAAATTAATATAAAGTGGGCACAATGAACAAACTATTCAAACTTTAAATAATAACAGGA
>NW_022960219.1:0-1623 GCF_012274545.1 Fukomys damarensis | reverse complement strand
CATAACCCCCAATTGTTGAATCTTTGAATGAATATTTTAGCAGAAGGCAATCCATAAAAAAATCCATCAAATTTCTTTAATTGTATTTTCATTGTCAATAGAAACTAAGTTATTTTCAACAATTTATTAAACTCTAGAATACTTTCAGGAAATTTGTAAGTGCTAATAATAATACATGAATAAGAAAATGTCAAAGCCTTTGAGAATTTTAAAGTCTTCTCAGGGGTAAAGACAGGCTTCCAAAAAGTATATTGCAAACAATTAGCACTATAATAGAAACTGTTAAAAGCAGTCATACATCAATATCATCATTAAAAGAATTACTTTCACTGACTTGAAGGGGATGAAACTAAATAAATGTTAGACAGATCAAAGGTGATATCTTTATTTGACCTAAAAACCCAGAAAGACATTGTAAATCACACAAATATAAAAGCATGAAAGTGCATAGCTTTTACAAACATCATTAGGTATATAAATTTCTCAGAAGTATGTGAAATCCGGGATATTGTGATATCATTTAAGATGTTCACAGTTGAATTGTGAATATGCTTATATGCAATCATGACTAGATTTGATCCAGACTATTCAAAGCAGGAAGCAATGAAATTTTATCTAGAATAACAATTTTTCATCTATTTTGAAAGTTGGTGCTGTTTGTTTATAATAGAGGTTGCTGAGATTAGAAGACAATAGAAAGAAGTAAACCATCTAGTAGGACCATCATGGCTAGGCTTCTACAATGATTCACAGTCTGACCATAATTACAATTCTTTCTTGGTAACTGACTCAGACCAGAGCAAACCTTTCAAGGGACCTTTATGAAAATGGTGAGGCTTTTAATAAGCTAGCCACAGAAGTCTTAGAATGTCATGTCCACTAGATTCTTTTGGTCAGAATCACTGAGATGAGACCAGACAAGAGAAGAAATTCTGCCTTTCAGTGAGAGAAACAGCAGATAAGTTCGAGTCATCTTTAATCTACCATGGAGGAAACAAAAGGTGTATATAGAGACAAAAGTAAACAGAGTAAGAAATAATTGGGATAGTTTAAAGGATATTGAACAATGGATTGATTCAATAGTGACAATAAAGTCAATTCTTTAAATTAATCTTGAGGTACACTGCTTAACAGAGACCAAACATGGATACACACATGATTTGATTATGAACATCTTCACTTAAGCTTAAAAGATTTATGAAGCAATCAATGCAAGACTAACAACTTGAGAGGCATTAGTATATCATTTGATATATGAAATGGAAAAAATATTAACATTAACTTTACTGTAACCTTTTGGGGTTACCACCAGGTTTCTTGCTAGGATGGTCCATATGGTCCATAGCTAGAGATTACATAAGCAGATGATTTACTTGTGGAATTTGGAATGCTGAGGGTATCGGTATCCCTTGTGAGAATCTATCTTTTTGCTTGAACTTTGAAAGTGGTAGAGGGCATAGGTGCAGAGAATCTGAATGCTTTTAATGCAGCAAGTTGATTTGTCAGTTCCTGGAAGCCACTGCATTTGGAAAAGGGAACTTGAGTCACATAGCTCTACACATTATTTAATAGTTCTGGGGATTTTGTTGTACTTGAGAAGAGGTAAGGAAAAGAACCCATGGT
>NW_022960218.1:0-210 GCF_012274545.1 Fukomys damarensis | reverse complement strand
AAAGAGATAATCAACACTATCAATCAAAGAGAAAGAGATAATCAACACTATATCTCCACAAACCCCAACAGGATGAATCCACCAGGCAAGGCAAGCAATTAAATGGTGGGGAAAGAAAGAGAATCATCATCAGGAAAATAAGATAACAAGGAAAAGTCAATAAATATCAGTCATAACCATCAGAGTAAATGGTCTCAATTCACCAATCAA
>NW_022960217.1:0-214 GCF_012274545.1 Fukomys damarensis | reverse complement strand
CATTACCCTATATTTTAAAGTCTGAGGAAGTATTATCAGGTTCTAATAATACAGTCCATATCTCTTTGTGTTTAAAATAGGAAGAAAAAATATGGGGAGATGATTGCTATTAGGTAATAGAGATGAAAACAGAATCACTGAGGCAGTACTATGAAGAGCATTGTCTAATGAAATTAGAATAACTTCGGAGTCATGGATATTAAAAATAGATTTC
>NW_022960216.1:0-274 GCF_012274545.1 Fukomys damarensis | reverse complement strand
AGTAAGTGTATCAATTTAAGATTTTAAGAATAGTCTACCTTATTTTGATTTTATATTTTCCTTCAGTTGAACATGAAGATTAAAGTATGGCATGTTTTGAATGTAATAACCATTCTGCTGTAAACCTATATGCGATCCTGGATGACAAATCACTTTGTGTAAATCCCATTGGTAATCCCTCGAGCTTGCATTTGTTGAATCCTCACTCAGGATACTGTGGTGTACTTGCCCAGCTGTCACACTTGTGCAGTTAATACATTTATCCTAAACTACT
>NW_022960215.1:0-418 GCF_012274545.1 Fukomys damarensis | reverse complement strand
TTGATTTAAATTTACTTTGAATAATAAGAGATCTTCAAGTAAAACTAAAAAGCATCCATTTTAGTTTTCCAAGCTACGTATGGTCAATTTGAAATCTTACACTGTACACTAAAACCAGAAGCCAAATGTACTTTTTTATCTGGAATGTTTTTTGTAGAAAAGAAATATGGATATATGAAATATTTAAAGTTTTGTAAGTTCTTGGGCAGAATAAAAAATAATCTAAGCATGATTATAATAATGGGTTTATAACAAATAACATAAAAATTGAAACCAAATTTCATAACAAAATCATCCAAATAACAGTAATTAATACAGTTTATTAATATGTATCTTTAGAGATCATAATGTATAACTAAGATGTTCCAATAAACTTAATAAAGACAGTAGTTACTGGAGACAAAAAAAGAGTTTTGTC
>NW_022960214.1:0-232 GCF_012274545.1 Fukomys damarensis | reverse complement strand
TAACTAGCCAGTATGGTAGTATCTACCTGTAATCACACTTACACAGGAGGCAAAGGCAGGAGGACTTGCAAATTCAAGGCCAGCCTAGGCAATTTTCCAAGATCCTGTCTCAAACAAACAAACAAGCAAACAAGGGTCGGGTAAGTAGCTCCATGGTAGAGCGCTTGCCTAGCATGTATGTGAGGCCTTGAGTTCAATCCCCAGTACCAACTGATAGAAAGACAGATAAATA
>NW_022960213.1:0-236 GCF_012274545.1 Fukomys damarensis | reverse complement strand
ATGACAATAGGAAAGCAGAGCACAAGACTAGTTCCAGGGAGTAAGGAGGCCAGGAACCAGATACAGATCCCAAGATCACACCTTCATGACTCATCTAGACACATCCAGACATGTGTTTTACTAATCCCCTGGGCATCTCTTAAGCTGACAAAACACCTTAACTATCATGTATAATGAGAAAGAGAGTAAAAGGTTTTGTGGAACAATAAAGTTGGACACAAGGAGTCACTGTATGA
>NW_022960212.1:0-201 GCF_012274545.1 Fukomys damarensis | reverse complement strand
AGCTTCATATCAAATATACAGCATTATTTTTGAAATTTGTAAGCCAGAAGTTTTATATTTTTTAGTTTTCTAGAGTTTGAGCAAAATGTGCAGCAAAATAATTATTTTGTTAATGGGCTCTTAAGTGCCTCTTTTCAGCTTACCTTTTATTTGAATATATTTTTAGTTAGAATACCTATATTTTTGCAGATAGCATTTTAA
>NW_022960211.1:0-200 GCF_012274545.1 Fukomys damarensis | reverse complement strand
CTAAAAAGTGCTATTCAGCTCCATTGAATAGAAGTAGGGAGCAGCATTCTCAATAGCTTACTACATGAACTCTAGGTTAGAAGACTAAATAGTATTATAGATTTGTTCGGTTGTTTTTTTTAAAAAAAGTTGTATTTAGGATTAGGGTTAGGGTTAGGGCTATGGCTAGAAGTAGGGTTAGGGTTAGGGATGGGCTAGGT
>NW_022960210.1:0-742 GCF_012274545.1 Fukomys damarensis | reverse complement strand
TTCCAAAGACCTAAACCTTAGATTAGAAACTGTCAAACTCTTGGAAGAAAACACAAGGGGAAAGTGGCTTGACATTGGTTTTGGCAATGATTTTTTGGATATGAAACCAAAAGCACAGGCGAAGGAAGCAAAAATAGACACGCAAGACACCATCCAACCAGGAAGCTTCTGAACAGCCAAGGCAACAATCAACAAAATGAAAAGGCAGCCTATGAGCTGGGAGAAAATGTTTGCAAACCCTATAGGCGATAAGGGGTTAACAGTCCAAATACAAAGGCAATCAATAGCAGAAAGCAAAATGACCCCACTAAAACATGGCTCAAGGATTTCAGTGGACAAATGGCTACTAGGTCAATAGAAAAGTGCTCACCATTGCTGACTACCAGGGCACAGCATCAAAACTGGAGAGATTCCCTGCCTTGTGGTTTCTATCCAAAAGACAAGGTGTTGGGGATGTGGAGCAAGGGGAATCCTTGCACCCTGTTGGTGGGAATGTAAATAAGGCAGCTGATACAGAAAAGTAGTATAGAGGTTCCTCAAAAAATTAAAAATAGAACTCTCATCTGACCCAGCAAGTCCACCCTGAGTATACAGCCAAAGAATCAAAATCAGGATCTTGAAGATGAGATTCCACCTGAACACAGCTGCAGATTCACACAGCTAGGATGTAGAAATAATCTGTGTCTGCCGAGGGAGGGATGGAAAAGGAAAATATGTCTATCTGTACCGTTATTCAGCTTTG
>NW_022960209.1:0-275 GCF_012274545.1 Fukomys damarensis | reverse complement strand
AGGGCCTGAAGCAGAGGATTTTGTCCAGACTGAAGGACAACCCTGGCAGACAAGGACCAGTTCCGTCAGATGTGATAAATGCCATCTTGGCAATGCAAACACCAGGAATTGATGGGAGAAAAGAGTTCTCAGTGCCACTGAGGAGACTTAGGAGGCTCCTTCAGTCCACAGATTTACCCAGTGGGAAGGATGGCGAAAAAGTCTGGAGATGAAGGGCTATAAGTGTTCAAAAGTCCTGTGAAATAGTTTGGTAAAACTCTGATGTACGTGAAAAC
>NW_022960208.1:0-214 GCF_012274545.1 Fukomys damarensis | reverse complement strand
AAGTTGGTTAATTTCTAATCATGTGTTGCTTGTAGCATTGTCTACCTTGAGTATAGACAGAAGCATTTTCCTAGGTGGGTGCATCTTGTAGAAACTCAGACTTTAAAACTCAAGAATGAAAATGTGACATCTAATAGAAAGCTTAGTTTTGGACTTAGCATTTTTATTTTGTACAAAATCTTAAGGATACTCAGTCTACCTTTGCCACTCCCAA
>NW_022960207.1:0-620 GCF_012274545.1 Fukomys damarensis | reverse complement strand
GTTCTGCAGTCATCTGAACAAAATTATAGACATTCAGCACATTCCATTAAAAAAAACCAAAGACAAGAACAATATCCACACAACAGCAAAGTTCTGTTGCTGTTATGGTACCTGGCACCATTTGTTCTATTAGCCTCTTAATCATCATCTGCAAAGAGAACATTCTAGAGTAATGTCATTAAATGTAGCTCTGATAAAGCATGGTCCCTGCTATGTATCATAAGCAGGTACTAGATATTTTACATTCATCCTACATCAATAATACTAGATTCAGTTTTGGTTTGAAATTTACTTTGTCTGCAAATAAGATTGCTACCCCTGTTTTTTTCTGGGCTCCTGTCACATGGAGAATTGTTTTCTGTCTTTTTCCTTTCAGTATATGGGCTTCTTTTTGCACTAGGTGTGTTTCTTGTATACAACATATTGTTGGATTTTGCTTCTTATTCCATTTTGCCAGTCTATTTCTCTTGATTGGTGAGTTGAGGCCATTGACGTTGCTGGTTATAACTATGTTTGATAGGTACTGACTTATTACTGATATGTTATTGGCCTTTTGATGATTCTTTTTACTTTTTCACCTTCTCCTTTTAATTTCTTGCCTTGCCTATTTGATTTGCTCT
>NW_022960206.1:0-316 GCF_012274545.1 Fukomys damarensis | reverse complement strand
TTAGGTGGGTGTAATTACATGGATTTCTTTCTGCCATATATTTTGTTCCACTGGTCTACACGTGTACTTTTTAGGCCAATACAATGCTCTTTGCAAACTATGTCTTCGTATTATTACTTTGAAGTTAGGGATTGTGATGCCTCTAGCTTTACTTTGTTGTTCATGATTGTTTTGGCTATTCTGCATTTTTTGTGTTTCTGCAGGAATTTTAGGGTTACTTTTTTCTAATTCTGTGAATATTGTCATTGGAATTTCATTGGAGAAGGCATTGCAGTCTGTACATTTCTTTCAGTAATGTAAACATTTTAACTGTGTT
>NW_022960205.1:0-242 GCF_012274545.1 Fukomys damarensis | reverse complement strand
TAGATAATATTCCTTTGTCTGAGAAGTAGCTGTTAAATTATTTTCCCACATTGTAGGTTGTCTCCTAGTTCTGTTGGTAGTTTCTTTTTTTCAGGGAAGAAACTTTTTAATGAGATGAGATCCCAGCTGTTGAATATTTGTGCTATTCCCCATGCTACTGAGAATTTGTTCATAAAGTCTTTTCCTATTCCAATGACTTCAAGAATTCTGCCTAATGTATATTCCAGAAAATTTAGTGTTTC
>NW_022960204.1:0-227 GCF_012274545.1 Fukomys damarensis | reverse complement strand
AAAAGTGGGATCTAGAGCTGGGGATTTAGCTGAGCAGTTCTGCCGCCTGCCTGGCATGCACAAGGACTGGAATTCGATCCCCGGTACCAAAAAAATAAATAAAAAAGAAAGAAAGAAAAAGTGGGATCCTTCCCCCCACCTGTTTGGATATGGGCTGACTTTGTGAGTGCTTTGGGTCATAGAACATGGCCAAGGGACAGCCTATACTTCCCAGACCTTGCTTCTCT
>NW_022960203.1:0-204 GCF_012274545.1 Fukomys damarensis | reverse complement strand
TGTACAATAGCTGGGATCGCCCTGTTCCACTGTGAAGCAATGTCTATAGTTTCTGCTTTTTCCTCTAAACAAAGCTTACCTGATAGAGCACTGCTTTAGTGAGTTAGGTGAATATAGAGACTACATTGCATTGATGCATCAG
This sequence comes from Fukomys damarensis, assembly GCF_012274545.1. NCBI lineage: Eukaryota > Metazoa > Chordata > Mammalia > Rodentia > Bathyergidae > Fukomys > Fukomys damarensis. The sequence goes on along the minus strand of NW_022960203.1, from coordinate 62 downwards.
TCATTCAATGAGAGTCTAATAAGATTACACAAACACAATATCTTCTATTGTGAACAGTGAAA
>NW_022960202.1:0-877 GCF_012274545.1 Fukomys damarensis | reverse complement strand
AGAATTTCTCTTGGGTATTTTAAGTTACACAAAGCACATCCAAATTTGCAGAAAAGGAAATAAGAAAAAAAATGAGAAAATGAAAAATTGGAAAGAAAGTCTGTGTAAATACGGAAGGGAGGAGGGGGTGAAGGGAGGGCAGGACTATGGGTAAATAATGAGAACAAAGACCTGACATGTAAAGGCACAAGATCCCAATGATGAATGTAACTGTACTGTATACTTAAAAAGTAACAATAAACTCAACGAGAAAAAAAATTTGCAGAAACCCTATTTCATTTAAATGGATGGTTTAAAAAGAAATCCTTAAGATTATTAATGTAGGAGAAAATTACATGAAACTATTTTTAAAGCAAAATGAAAAGACAATACTGAATATTTTTAAAGTAAATCAATTCACTCAAAGTGAAAATGTTGAGAGTTGTTTTCAGTAGAGAGAGGTTTTGCAAACATGTAAGGTCTTTCTAACAAAAACTTTCTATCAAAATCCCCCAGATAATTCTAACTACAAAATGTTTAAAGGACTGTCTAGTTTTAAGACATTGCTGAAGTAACCATTCTCCCATCGAGACACGGATATGCTACCCAAAACAAAATAGCATGAATCTGTGGAAATCAAGTATCGCTGCCTTATGAGACATCTTACAGGATATGTCCTATTTTTAAACAACTACTTATTCTGTTATATTGCATTTTTTAAAATGAAAAGGATGTTTCCTTAAATTTGAGGTCATGTTTTATAAGGCCAAATGGAAGTGCAAATGAGTCATTTAGGTAAACTAATGTAATTTTTACTTTAAAAAGGGATAGTCTTACCTTCAGATATAAAGGCTAAGCAACGTGAATTAAAATTTTATGAAAATCATATTTCACATTT
>NW_022960201.1:0-206 GCF_012274545.1 Fukomys damarensis | reverse complement strand
CCTGTCCTCTGATGGGTACCAAGTCCTGTGGCCCAGATGAATCCATCAGATCTGCATTTGGGGGTCAGGGAAGCAATTACATTGGTCATTAGAGATAAAATATGTGTAAATCATAAGTCTTGAGCTCAAAAATGTTCTAGTGGAAGATATGAGCAGATATGATAACGATTATAAGGAAATGTAGTGACAGCCACACCAAGGGTGCC
>NW_022960200.1:0-259 GCF_012274545.1 Fukomys damarensis | reverse complement strand
CACGGGTCCTCTCACGGGACCCTTACACGGTGGCGATATTATCGGAGCCCCCATGTCAAAGAGCAACTGAGACTTCACGGGCTTAGGTCAATGATTACGCCTGAGGTGAGCAGTAACACCACATTTGTAAACTAGACATGTGACTCCGGGCCTACTGCACTTGTGGCCCCCGTGTGCCATTGTGTGGCCCTTCATTGAGCTCGTGTGGTCCCTGTAGAGGCACCAAGTGTGCGCGCTACGTTTTGATACACCCCCAGCA
>NW_022960199.1:0-1307 GCF_012274545.1 Fukomys damarensis | reverse complement strand
TTTTTTTCTTTTCTAGAATCTCACTTGAGTCCTCAAAATTCAAAACCTCAATATTACAAACCCATTACATGCTAATTAGATATGAATTGGTGATTGACAACTTTAGTACTTTCAGACACCCCCTGGCCCTAGTACCATGAAAATGATCTTTTCTTTATTCCCTTGGTCTTCACGTAAGATAATGTAGAGAGGGACAGATTCTGAGAACACTAATCTGCTATAATCTATTAACATTGAACACTAGAATTTTAGAAATAATTAAACTTATGCTAATAATCTGTATCACATTTTCAAGTCAGCACTTTTCCATAGTTTAATACCTATTCTGTGAGTCAAGAAATAAGTCACAGTATATCTGAGTGAATAAACTAGGACTTAAAAAAAAATCCTGCAGTCTCTTGAAGACATGCTGTTTCTAAATAAACCAGGGCCAAAAACTGAGGCTCAGTGGTTAGGTGGCTAGGACCTAACATATCATACCAGTTTAAAAAGCCATCACACAATGAAGGAGAACAGTCACAATCAATGTGGTTTTACATGTTAAGGAAAGGCTTTCATTAGTGAGTATACTTGATCTTCTATATACATAATCTTCTTTGCTGTGGTTGCCAAATGTGAATCCTGTCTTTCCTTACTGAACTTTCAAACAAGAAATCATTTATGCTAAATAATTAATCATATCCTCTTGACACCTCAAATTGCTAGTATGAATGAGAACACAAACACACACAGAGAGAAATGTAACAAGATAAACAAACAAACAGTTGTAGTATTAAGCTAACTGAGTCAAAAAAAGTTAAATTGGTAGTTACAATTATGGTTTGTAATATTGGCTCATTCTTTGGGAAAGGTGCTTCAGCATATCACATGAATAATGGTAATTATTTAGATACCTAAAGTGATGTCATATGGCCACTAGACTCTACTTACCACGAATATGGAAACAAAAACCTCATTTCCGATTAGATGACTTGACAATGTAGGCTCAAGAACGAAAAAGAAATTTCATTCATCTGTGTTCAGTCTGAATGATAGAGAAAAAATAGAGCCTAGTATGCATAGGAGCTTTTTTTTTTTTTTAAATCTCATTGTACCAGTTAGATAAATCTGCTTCCTTGCTTTAGCAAAAAACACACGGGTGAGGGTATGAGTTAGAAGTATTAATTCAGTGCAGCATTCTTGCTATAACTGTGAAGACACGGGAACAATTTATTTATATGTTTCCTTTCTACCAAGTGTGAACACAAAAGATGTGACAGACTGACCTCCCACTTCCATCTCTGTCTTCCCTGCTATTTAAAAGAAAG
>NW_022960198.1:0-254 GCF_012274545.1 Fukomys damarensis | reverse complement strand
GCTGGCAACAAGATATACAAGTCTATATAGTCAGATTTGAGAAGGTGCTAACTATGGATTGATGTAGACAAATAGTTCTGGAAATTCTAATTAGTGAGTCACTCTGTATTCATTTCAAGGATGGTATCACTTGAGAGATATTTGTGTTATAATTACATGCAAGCATAACAAAGGCAAAGCTCACTGAGAATTGAACACGTGCCAGCCACTCTTATGCATATTCTGTGTACACAATTTAAACTCATATCAACCCT
>NW_022960197.1:0-293 GCF_012274545.1 Fukomys damarensis | reverse complement strand
AAGAAAGAGCCAATATGATTGCTTCAGCCCTTGCACAGATTCCACAAAAGGTTGGCAAAGTGTGTCATTAGCAAACATCCACAAAAGGAGTCATTGAACCCTACAAATGTTTGATTTAAGAAACTTGCTCTTCTTACTTGCAGGCTTGCTGAAGTCACTGCATACATTAGCAATGTATTCATAAAGAGTTAAATTTTACTTATTAATGCACTATTATAATAACATTATGGAGGTATTGAAAGGGGTTTGGAAAAAATCATTCAGGTTGGGATTTCAGTGATCTCTTAGACTCT
>NW_022960196.1:0-348 GCF_012274545.1 Fukomys damarensis | reverse complement strand
GTCAGTAAATCGCATTCACTGTTAACACTCTGGAAGGGATAATTGGTACAGCAAAATTTTTATTAAATTCAAATGCTCTCTAATAAGGGTGGATACTAATAAAAAGACATTTTATTTTATTGAATTCCATGAAGTATTTTGATAGGAAAATAGACGCTTTCGAGAAGACTGGGAAGAAAATAAAGGAGAAAACACTGAGCAGATGAAAGGCAGGGCATTCTGTGGAATGAACAGAGACATGGGCGCCACCAGGAGAAGAACTGCCACGCAGATCTGTCACGAGGGCGAAATTCTCACCTACGATTTCTCATTATTTCCTGATGGACGATGACACTTTCTTGCTTCTGA
>NW_022960195.1:0-211 GCF_012274545.1 Fukomys damarensis | reverse complement strand
TATCTATCTATCTGTCATTCCAAAACATACTTGAATAAATACCTTGTTATTATTTTGAACAAATGATTATCTTAGGTCAATGAAGAATAAGAAAAGCAAGTCTTTGTTTTACTGTCGTTTATCTCTCTTTCTGCTCACCCTTTCTTCATGTAGATCTGAGTCTATGTCATAATTCTACTTCTCTCTTTAGCATCTTACAAAGCAAGTCTAC
>NW_022960194.1:0-221 GCF_012274545.1 Fukomys damarensis | reverse complement strand
CCACATAGGAATCCCTGCTTCGAGAGCCTAAATCTGCCATCTTCCCTATAGTGGGCCCAAAACCAGGAAGGTAAAGTCACAACTTCTGGCCCTTCACACATGAATGAAGCCATCTTGGATTATCAGCCCCAGTGGAGCTTCCTCATGGGAAGTGAGAAAGCATGAGCTAGTCCAGGTGAGACCTATAGAAGAACCACTCAGCTGAGCCCAGCTCAGGTTAT
>NW_022960193.1:0-861 GCF_012274545.1 Fukomys damarensis | reverse complement strand
TTCTCAGTAAAATTGTTTTAATGTTCTATTTTGTGTCTCACCCTAGAAATATAAGACAGTATCTCATTAGAATGGAGTTATTGTCATTTGGGCTGTGAGTTTCCTCCGTTGGTAATTCCAAAAAGGTTTTTTAAGGGATTCAATTAATTTACGTTCTAATTACATGGGTCTGATGTCCACATTACCAGAAAATACACTTATTTACTATAACAGTCTAATGGGTGGCAAATATTTTTGGGGTTTTTTTTTAGACAGGGTCTCACTATGTAGTTGAGACCGACCTGGAACTCACTATGTAGCCCAGGCTGGACTCAAACTCACAGTGATCCTCCTGCTTCAGCCTCCAGAGTGCTTGGATTACAGGCGTGCACCAGCATGCCCAACTGCAAATATTTTTAATTACTTTACATTTGTGAAATGAGGTTGATTTTTTAAAACCTTGATAGACCACTAACATTTCCCTTATTGTGAAAAAATGTATGTGTATTTTGAAAAGTTTTATTGTTTCATTGACTTTATTGGCACTTTTTAAGTATGCAGTACAGTTGCATTTATCTCTGGGAAATTGTATCTTTACATAACAAATCTTGGTTGTCAGTTTTCCCCATACCCTTGACTTCCCTTCAACCCCTCCTTCCCTATTTACAAAGACTTTGCTTCCATTTTTTTGTTTTCCTTTATTTTTTCTTGTCCCTTATTACTTTCCCCCTACCCTTCCCACTTCCCCTACATCTTTGGCCTTTTTCTTCCTATTTCACATTGTCAGTTATATAATTAGGACCTTATTTACACTTTTGTATTTACACATGTGTGTCTTATTTATTTCACTTAAGAGTATGGCCTCAAGTGCATCCATTTTCC
>NW_022960191.1:0-230 GCF_012274545.1 Fukomys damarensis | reverse complement strand
TCTCCTTGCACTGTGTATTCCTCTCTTATCACATCCCATTGTTATCCTTAATCTCTATCCAGGTTACTTTTATTTTTCTATTAATTAAGGAAATATTTTTCCGTTTTCTTCTTGTTCCTTAAGAATGATTCTCAGTTTCATAATAGGAAGATGAAACTCCTTTTCTCGCATCTCTCTAGTCCCAAGTCTCTGATTTCTTCTAGAGTTCCCAGTTTCATTCGGAATCCAAT
>NW_022960190.1:0-330 GCF_012274545.1 Fukomys damarensis | reverse complement strand
TCCCTCCCTAAAGGCTGCCTTCATGGCACCTTCTTGGGCCCTTCCTGTGTTCCCAGGATGCCCGGGAATTTGGAAGACGTTGGAATCCACTGCTCCCGACCCGCGGATGAGCTGCACTGGGTTGGAGGAGAGACAAGGAGAAGGTGGGTCTCTGTCTCTTCTTCTAGCGTTGCTTCCCAATGTCGGTTTTCAGTTCTCTTGTGTATTTTTGTATGTGTGTCAGAGGCGTAGTGCTACTTAATATATAACTCTTCATCCTTTTTGCAAAATACAGCATGATTACTACTGTGATGAACCTTTTGCTTACTTTAGTTATTTGTCATTTAATTT
>NW_022960189.1:0-1208 GCF_012274545.1 Fukomys damarensis | reverse complement strand
TCTGTGTCTTACAACTACAATTAGGTACATCAGTCTTGAAAATAGCAATTAGCCACTAAACTGGACAATGGCCCAACAATGAAGAATGATTAGCCAGTTTAAGTTCACTGGCTCAGAGCTACAAAAATTTCTTTATGCTTGAATACTACTGGGGAGCTTTCTAAATTATACTCATCTTTTGTTTGGTTCCTAGTTAGGACATGGTCACGTAAAGATGAATAACATTAATATCCACCTTGGTTCTTGGCCATCTCTACTTTTAACATCTGGGTATATTCTACAATAGCTCTGCAGATTGCTTCATAATAATGACACAACAGAGATGGAGAAAGCTCAGAGACAATGAAATTAATGATCCCAGGTTTTGGCACTCTGCCAAATGAATGAAGAATCCAAAAACAAAACAAGAGAAAAATATCAACAATAACAACAGAGGCTGAAAGGGGATACGGTTGAAATCTATTAAACCATTACAGATGTGAACAAAACAACTCTACACTGGTTTGGCAAACCTCCAATTCCAGCCCTGGACAATACCAACCTTGCATCCATAAGGAAGAAATTTGAATAGTGAACTCCATAGTGACTTTTTATAGACAGAGGAATAAACCTGAGTTCCGTGTTTACAAAAAAATACCCCTGAAACTAAGAATTAAGTGACTTGTTGAGATTGTATAGCTAATATATATAAACATAAATAATAATGCCTAACATTTGTTAGGTTTTCAACCATACATTGGCTACCACAAGTAAACACTGCCATGCTTTATTTTTCCCTTTTAATTCTTGTAACAACTTTTTGAATTTTGTATTGTTATTGTATGCTTTATATAGTGAGAAAACTTAGACTTCAAAAAAATGTGAATGTCTCAAAATTTCATGCCTAGTATAAAATGGAGGGAGTTTTATAAGCCAAACCATATGATTCTAATATTCACACTGATCAGGCCAACTAATTCCAAAATCCCTGCCCCACGTTACTTCAGTGTGGACATGTGCACCTATGTATTCCCAAGAAGAATTTACCAGAGCAACACACACCAAACACTACTGAGATTGAAACCAAAGTCTTCTGAAAATGAGCCCCTGGTTCCTTCCTCTAAACCACAATTGCTTTTTTCTGAGCAAACGAAGGAGAGTTTTTATGTAGCAGGCAGTGACTGTCACCTGTCATAGCAAAGTAATAGTTCAGAGTAAAACACTCATTA
>NW_022960188.1:0-243 GCF_012274545.1 Fukomys damarensis | reverse complement strand
AAAGGATATCAGAGTTTTGGGTTTTTAAGAATAAGAAAGATACACTTGCACATATTTTTCTAGCGTAGCAGTTGCTCTGTATGAATTGAGTGGGTTAACAAATGAAATCAATAACTTTTTAAACCAAGAGAAAAAGGATATACTAAAACTAAAACATATGGAAGAGGAGTGCATTACGTGAGCATCATGATTCTTGGATGTGGTAATGCTTGTTGCTTTCTGTCTGTGGTTTCATCCAGGGTC
>NW_022960187.1:0-1737 GCF_012274545.1 Fukomys damarensis | reverse complement strand
GGAAAAAAAAGGTTCAGATAAAACCTTCAGAACATGTCCAAATTTGGCTGGAAAAAATATAACTGAAAAATTTAAATTAGAAGGTCACCAGGGTAGCGTGGGGAATTTATTACTAATAAGAATTTTGCAAGAAATCTCTGCACCCTTAAAAAAAAGAGGCAGGGCATACACAGTACTTATTCCAGCTTAATTTATTTATGATTCTATGGGTTGTCCTTGCCAATCATGGAGGGCCTGTGGGGGAGTCTCTTCCTTCTTTGAATGGTGTCTAGCAGTTCAAAACGCTAGAAAAAAAAACCTTCTTGGCCTTAAGAATTAATCTTTTACTTTCTTCCCTTTTAATATGTTTTTCTGATCATTAAGAATTTTAGCTTTCTCATGTTGAATATTATTGGAAAGAAGTTCATGGAAATGTAGAGAAAAATGCTCAATTCTTTCAAAACTTCACTTTCACTGTACTGGTGAAAAAAAAAATGGTGTTTTTAAAACCCTAGGTAGCCCCCAGGATGGGCCCTCAGTACAATGAGCTCCAACACTGCTGATTTCACATGTGGGATGTATGAATATATTTAATGCCCCTCAAAAAGGAAAATTGCAGTTTAGTTAGTTTGATGGCAGTGAACCACAGGTTTTAGTTTTGTTGTTGTTGTTGTTTTTAAAGACAAAGTCTCTAAATTTAAGGCAAAAAAAGAGCATTTGAAAGAGCCTTGCTCTAAGATCTATATAAATAGGGCCAGGGATTTACCTCAGTGATGCCGCTGCCTGCCTGCCAGATGGGCAAGTGCAAGATTCCAAGTTCGATCCCTGGTACCAAAAGTAAATAAATAAACAAGCAAATAAATAGAATTAAAAAAAAATCTATATAAATGAAATCTCTACCCAAGTCCTTCCTATACAGCAGGAGGAAGGGAAACAAAGGCCTCTGGGCTAGGAAGGCTCCGCTCATCCTGACTGGAAGTTACCACCGGAGAGCCCTCTGCACCGTGCGGGCCTGCTGCCAGAGAGTAGGACTGGCTGGGCGGGGGGACATCAGGGCAGCCACCTGCACCTCACCACCAGAAGCAAAACTCTCCCTCAGGGGCTGCTAGGCCCGGCTGAGACCTGGGTCCCCCAAGGACCAGGACCCGCTGTACCAAGGACTGTGCTAGGCCTTGAAGTCTTACAGTGTCAGTTCCTTGCCTGAGGCCCCAGGAAAGAGACAAAGGAGGGTTTTATGAGGGACCCAGAGAGAGGGTGAAAGTGGGTAGGGGAGACGGGCTCCCGGGGGAAGTAAGAGATCAAATCGGCATAGAAAATGGAAAAGAGAGAAGATGGTAGCTCTTGAAGGTCCTTCCACCGCCACAGCTGAATGCTTTGTTCAAGACCATGCAGCTGTTGGGGCTTTGGTGGTAACAGAGCTCCGTAGCCAGGAGACGAGGCTCTGAGGTATGCGGTCTGAGCAGGAATCACCTACTTGCTACCCTGGGATCTCTGAACCTCAGTTTCCCCATCCATAAACTAGGAATAAAAGCAGGGTTGTTAGAAGCACTAAAATCGATGCAGATAATGGAACAAGGTGTTGGTTGTTGGAATTGGGTGTCCAGGCTGTGTTCCATCTGCATAGTGCTGTGCTATACAACCCTGGCAGGTTATTGAACCTGTCGACACCTCGGTTTTTTCACACATCTGACGTTAAAAAATTAGTATCAACCCCTCAGGTAGCTGTGGGAGGAAAGGGATTAAATGAGCAAACACACA
>NW_022960186.1:0-214 GCF_012274545.1 Fukomys damarensis | reverse complement strand
GACTTCACATTTTTCATTCCTGATTGCATGGATCTGAGCCTTTTCTTTCCTTTTCTTGATAAGATAAGATTAGCTAAGGCTTTATGAATTTTATTTATTCTTTCAAAGAACCAGCTCTTTGTTTCATTTATTTATTGTATCATTTTCTTAGTTTCAATTGCATTGCTTTCTGCTCGGATCTTTATAATTTCCTCTCTTGTTCGAGCTTTGGGTT
>NW_022960185.1:0-264 GCF_012274545.1 Fukomys damarensis | reverse complement strand
ACTTACAATGTTTGTAATGTGTTATAACATTAACTTATGTGTGAAAGTCTGTGAGACCTATGACACCTGACTGAGCTAAAGTGATTCCATGTTGGCTGGCTGATGGCCGCAGAGACTGATGCACCCCTCCCCTTGTCAAACAGCAGGGAAAACTGCTTAAACTGCAAAAAGTTTTCTTGTGCTAATTGCAAGCTTGATTAACAAGCCTGCCTGGAAATAGATGGGATGTTAAAGGGGACCATAAAACATTGCCCCTGTAAGACA
>NW_022960184.1:0-420 GCF_012274545.1 Fukomys damarensis | reverse complement strand
ATATTTTTAGAGCACTGCTCTTTAGGTTCAAAGTCTTCCAGTATAATTCTACTCAGGCTAGACTCTTTAGGTTCTGCTAAATCTAAAGAGTAAATTATGCACAAAAAACTAGAGACATTTATAGCTAAGTGGATGCACATTGAGGAGATACTCAAGTGAAATTAATAGGACACACGTGTAAATACCATATAGTTTCTCTGGTGTGACAAACTAAAGGTGTAAATAAGAATCAAAATGTATAATTGATATTGTGTAATAGGAAAAAAATGTCTAAAGGTGTAGGAATAGTGGGAGGGGTAGGGGAAAGCTAAGAAGGGAAGAGAAAAAATAAGATAAAAAGAAAAAATGGAAATAAAGTGTCTTTAAATAGGAAAGGGTGGAGGGGGTGAAGGGGGAGCAGGGGAATGGGGAAAAAATAAG
>NW_022960183.1:0-433 GCF_012274545.1 Fukomys damarensis | reverse complement strand
ATCTTTACCATTTATGATGGGGGCTTAGACAGAGTTAGGATGAAAGGAGTAGATAAGAGAAAGCATTGGAGAAGGTTTTGAGTGATGCCAGAGGATATAGAATGAGCATACAATCTTTAGGAAACCGTTAAATTCAAAAGGGAAAGACAGAGTGCAAGAATGAGGACAAGAATATAACCAGTTAACAGTAATAGGGGCTCACTTTCCTTTGAAACTATTGACCCTTGAGTGAGGTAAAATGACAGAAGAAAAGAACATAAAGAAAAAAGAAAAAATGATAAAAGAAATCTGCGTTAGGGCAGGAGCAGGAACAGAAAGGGAGATAAGGGATAGTATGGTGGAGCAAGAGACTGAGTGGGAGAAAGAGGACAGAAAAAAGAAATAATTTGCAGAGTGGAATGAGGAAAAGAAAGACAAAAATGAATTTGAAGGG
>NW_022960182.1:0-225 GCF_012274545.1 Fukomys damarensis | reverse complement strand
AGTGAAGCTGTTTCCCGTTTAAAACTGCACTTTCAACCGCAGAAGCCCTCTGCAAAGTGCGTTAGGGTTCTAACGTCAAACTAGACCTATCCCCAAGTATACAGAATTCTGGAGGCTTATATGCACTCAGAGCTGCTAGGCACTCTCTTAGGCCTGTAGGGTTTCTGTGCTAAAAGTGCCTCACAACAGTGTTTCAATCTCTGCCAAGCAGACACTTACAAACAG
>NW_022960181.1:0-235 GCF_012274545.1 Fukomys damarensis | reverse complement strand
TCTTCCTACCCAAGAGCAGGGGATATCTTTCCATTTTCTTATATCCTCTTTGATCTCTTTTTTTCAGAGTGCTGCAGTTTTCAGTGTAGAGGTCTTTTGCTTCTTTTGTTAGATTGATTCCAAGATACTTCATTTTGGGGGGTGCTATTGTGAAAGGAATTGTTTCCCTAACTTCTCACTCAGTGAGTCTGTTATTTGTGTACAAGAAGGCTATTGATTTTTGGGTGTTGACCTT
>NW_022960180.1:0-400 GCF_012274545.1 Fukomys damarensis | reverse complement strand
TTTTTTTTTTTATTTCCACCAGTCTGCCCTCCCACCAACAATGGAGAAGGGTTCCTTTCTCCCACAACCATACCTGCATTTGGTATTGGCTAATGTATTGATAGAAGCTATTCTTTCTGCTATGAGGTAGAGTTAGTTCAATAAGAATTTTAGGGTTCATTTATCTAGATCTGTTAAGAAAATTAATACTTTGATGAAAATTGCATTGAATCTATAGGTTGCTTTCAATGTTATGAGCAGTAATTGTTCTGATCTATGAACACAGTATATTCTGCAAATTCTGCGTCCTCTACAATTTATTTCATCTGTGTTTTCTAATGTTGTTGAGAGAAATCTTTCACTTCCTTTGCTAAGTGTATAGATAGATAGATAGATAGATAGATAGATAGATAGATAGATA
>NW_022960179.1:0-1372 GCF_012274545.1 Fukomys damarensis | reverse complement strand
TTAGTTTCCTGAATGGGAAGTACTCCACATAGAACCGTGCTTCAACTCTGTCAGTTTATCAGGGAAGTGCAGATCTTATATGCAGTACAACGGTGTTTCTTTTTTTTTTTGGAGGTTTCTGCCTCGCAGAGATTGAAACACTATTTTGAGGCACTTGTAGCAGAAAAGCTCTTAAGGCCTAAGAGATTGCCTAGCTGGTCTGAGTGCACACAAGCCTTTAGAAATCTGCATATATGAGATTGTTTGAAGTAGTGGTAGGAACACAAACCCTCTCTACATAGTGCTTCTGTGGTATGAACTGCAGTTTTTCCCAGGAAACAGCTTCTTTCCCAGCTTAGCCCTTTGAAACCAATGAAGTGTGTTTCCTGAATATGAAGTATTCCACAGAGAAAGGTGCTGAAACTCTGTGAGTTTACCAGTTAAGTCCACATCTTAAATGGAGTAGAAATGTATTCCCTTTTGTTTGTACGTCTCTGCCGGGCAGAGACTGAAACAGTGTTGTGATGCACTTCTACCAGAAAAGCCCTTAAGCCCTAAGAGAGTCCCTAACTGCTATGAGTGCACACAAACCTCCAGAAATCTGTATCCTGGCAGAAAGGTTCAGTTTGAGATTTGAACACAAATGCACTTGGCAGAGTGCTTCTGAAGTTTAAACTGCATTTTTAACTGGCAAACAGCTTCTCCTGCCACTTAGATCTTTTAAAACAAAGCGATTATTTTCTGAAGGTGAAGTACTCCACAGAGAAATGTGCTGCAAATCTGTGACTTTACCAGTGAAGTCCACATCTTATATGGAGTACAAGTGTATTCCTTTTTGTTTGTAGGTCTCTGCCTGGCAGAGCTTGAAACCCTGCTGTGAGGGGCTTCTACAAGGAAAGGTCTTACGGCCTAAGGGAGTGTGAAGCAGGTCTGAGTGCGCACAAGCCTCCAGAACTCTGTATAGTTGGAGATAGGTACAGTTTGAGGTTAGAAGACAAACACACTCTGCAGAGTGCTTCTGCAGATTAAACTGCAGTTTTCCCTGGGAAACAGCTTCTTTCACTGCTTAGCCCTTTGAAACCCAAGCGGTTAGTTTCCTGAATTTGAAGTACTCCACAGAGAAAGGTGCTGCAACTCTGTGACTTTACCAGTGAAGCCCACATCTTATACGAAGTACAAATGTATTCCCTTTTGTTGGGAGGTCTCTGCCTGGCAGAGATTGAAACACTGTTGAGAGGGGCTTCCACCAGAAATGACCTTAAGTCATAAGAGCGTGCCTAGCAGCTCTGAGTGAACACAAGCCTGCGGAGCAATGTATATTGATGATAGTTTCACTGTGAGGTTAGAGCAGAAATGCACTCTGTAGAGTGTTTCTGCAGTTTAAACTGCAGTT
>NW_022960178.1:0-201 GCF_012274545.1 Fukomys damarensis | reverse complement strand
TTATTAATTAATTTTATTGGTACATTTAAGATATAAAATATGACATTCATCATTGGAAATTTGCACATTCATCTAATTTATCTTCATTCTCATTTTTTCCCATTCACCTGCCCTACTTTAAACCCCTCCACCCCTCCTTATCTACAAAGACTTTGAAATAGGAAGAAAAGGTGCAAAGGGGAAGTGGAAGGGGTAGGGGAA
>NW_022960177.1:0-232 GCF_012274545.1 Fukomys damarensis | reverse complement strand
AATTACTAATACCTACGTTCACAGAATCAATTCCTCTTTTTAAAGAACATCTGATTAAACAAACTCTATAATGAACAAAGACTACATATGTAAGCAGTGACTAATACCTATGTTAGCAGTGGCTACCTATGCAAGCTGTGACTGGTACCTATGTAGGCTAAATCAGTTCCTCCTTTTAAAGAACACTGATTATCTTAAGCAGGAAGAATTCATCTTTAGATCATAAAAAGAG
>NW_022960176.1:0-852 GCF_012274545.1 Fukomys damarensis | reverse complement strand
GCAGACCCCTGAGATTCAGACTGATTTGGGGCTACAAGGCCCAAATTAAGTTCCCTGACATCCTGCAGGATTGAACTCCACACAGTTCTACTGCAGGCTCCCTCTGCCTTTCTTTAAAGATGTTCAAAGTTGGGAGCTCAGAAAAATACCCTTAATGACAACCTATATCTCTGCAGAGTGGAACCAAGGACTGGCACAATCAGGAGGCCTGAGAGCAGTGGTGGGGGTGTATCATGGGCACCTGCGGAGCTACCTTCCTTGCTGGAGCTGACGGCGGCATAGAAGGGGAGAGCATGGGCACCTGGTCCTGCCAAATGGGCCCAAACAGAATGGAGGGAGAAGGGATCTCAGAGTGGCGGCAGAAATCTCATCTCCCTAGCTGGAGCTGATGGCGGGGCAGGAAGAGGAGGGTGCAGCAACCAGGTCCACCTAATGGGCCCAAGCAGGCTGGAGGGAGAAGGGATCTCAGAGTGGCATCCCAGATCTCACCTTCTTGCTGGACCTGATGGGGCAGGCAGGGGAGGGCACGGCCACCCAGTCCCACCACCAGGGCTCATGCAGGTTCGAGTGAGTAGTGGTCTCAGAGCGGATTCCCAGATCTCACCTTCTTTACTGGAACTAAAAGCTGTGCAGGCAGGGAAGGGTGAAGCCACCCAGTCCCACTGACTTGACCCAAGCATGCCGGAGGGAGAAGGGATCTCAGAGCAGCCTCCCAGATCTCACCTTCCTTGCTGGAGCTGATGGCCAGGCAGGGGAGGGTACGGCCTCCTAGTCCTGCCGACTTGTCCCAAGCAAGCCGCAGGGAGAAGGGATCTCACCTAGATCACATAGATCTCACCTTCCTTGCTGGAG
>NW_022960175.1:0-209 GCF_012274545.1 Fukomys damarensis | reverse complement strand
GGATACATTGTTTATAACAGGTCTAGGTAGAAGAACACCAGAATTCCAAACATTACTTAACCCTACTGCAAATAGTTTTTGTGAAGAAGGTCTATGTACCTTAAACGTTTTGCAGGTTTTCATAGATAATGCTTATGCTGCTTACCACACAAGACCAATCCCACAGGTATGGAGAACAAAATTGGATCCATGGAATTCATTGAATGCAC
>NW_022960174.1:0-216 GCF_012274545.1 Fukomys damarensis | reverse complement strand
TGAATAAGTCTGAATTTGTTTTTAAGGAAAATTCAAATATCATTTATTGGGATACTTTCTTAGGTTGTTGAACCTGTGCTAGCCTTGCTTCTGCAATTTTTTTGTGTAGCTATGGAAGAGTTAAGCAGAAAATATTATTGCCAGGAAGAATGCTCAATATCATGCAGAGAACACAAGGCTGCCAAAGCTGCTTCCCAAGGAAGCATCTCCTGTTGC
>NW_022960173.1:0-271 GCF_012274545.1 Fukomys damarensis | reverse complement strand
TCAGGGAGCCAACTGGAGACCTTGCCCTTGTGAGGCAGGCGACCCAACCACTGAGCTAAATCCGCCAGTCTGACGGTTCACAGAACTCCACTCTCCACATGGCTGGGTTATTTTTATGTCAGCAAAGAAGTCACATACAGCCTGGCATGGTGGCACACGTCGGTGGACCCAGCATTGCGGGGCGGCACTGAAGCAGGACATCACAAATTTAAGTCCAGCCTGCTACATTTAGCGATTTAGCAAGACAGGGGCTCAAAATAAACACGTAAAA
>NW_022960172.1:0-403 GCF_012274545.1 Fukomys damarensis | reverse complement strand
ACTTTGACTCCAGGAGACAATACACTCAAAGCCCTGCTCTAAACTTAAGTGCCTTCAAGGATATTTCCATTACTCTCATGTTAAACCATATCTTCATGCTCCTCTCCCAGTCATATCCACAGGACGTCATCCACGGGACCTCTAAAGGTCAAACTTACTTGGATTGCAGAAGACCTGGTTGCCCCGCATCCTTCACCATCATCAGGTCCTGAGTCAGATAAGCCAACCTAACTGTTTACCCTCTCATCCTCTCATGGAGTATTGTGACACATTTCACACCACAGCACCCACTGGTATCCTAAGTCTTCTTATATTAGTACTCATGGAAAATGTCCTTGGCATAGGATTGGCCACAGTATCTCCTTCCAATTATAATTTTACTTCCAGGTGTTTACTCACATTG
>NW_022960171.1:0-849 GCF_012274545.1 Fukomys damarensis | reverse complement strand
TCAAAATACCAAGAGCATACTTTACAGATCTAGAAAAAATAATCCTAAAATTCATATGGAACCGGAAGAGACTCAGAATAGTGAAAGTAATTCTGGCCAACAAGAGAAAAGCAGGAGGATAGCAATACCTGACTTCAAGCTATACTACAAAGCAACAGTGGTAAAAATGGCATAGTATTAGAATAAAATGGACCAACGGAACAGAATTGAGGATACAGAGACTTCTCCAGACACATTCAGCTATCTGATCTTCAAAACAGAGGGCCAAAAGCATATGTTGGAGGAAAGACAGCCTATTCAACACATGGTGCTGGGAAAACTGGTCTTTTGTGTGCAGAAGATTGAAATGGAACTCTTATCTCTTACCATATATTAAATTAAAATAAAAATGGATCAAAAGTCTAAACATTGCAACAGAAATATTAAACATACTAGAAGGTAAATAGGTAAAACACTTGAAGACATAAGTGTAGGAAAGGATTTTCTAAACAGAACCTCAACTGTACAAGCAGTAACAGCAAGAATCAACAAATGGGATTATACCAGACTAAAAACTTCTGCACAGCAAAACAATCAGTAAGAGTGAAGAGATAAGCTACAGTATGGGATAAAATTTTTGCCAGATACTACTCAGAGGACTAAGAATATTATTAGAAGCCCCCCCCATAAAAAAAATTAAACTATCTAAAATTAAAGACCCAGGGCCAGGGATTTAGCTCAGTGGTTTCCACTACCTGCCTCGCAAATGGAAGGACCCACAAGTTGAACCCCGGTAACACCCCCCCAAAAAGGCCCACTTAAGAAATGGGAAAAAGAAATGGACACTTCACAGAAGAAATACAAACGATC
>NW_022960170.1:0-1018 GCF_012274545.1 Fukomys damarensis | reverse complement strand
TGTGTGTGTGTGTGTGTGTATGTGTGTGTGTTTTCTTTTTGTAACTGCAAAGCAATATATCATGTCTTAAGCTGGGTGTGGTGGTGCACACCTGTAATCTCAGCACTCAGGAAGCTGGCGCAGGAGAATCGTTTTGAGTTCGAGACCAGCCTGGGCTACATAGGGAGTTCAGGGGCAGTCTCAACTACATAGTGAGACCCTCTCTCAAAAAGCAAAAACAAAAACCCTAACAAAACAATATTTCAAGTATTGTGGATTAATGTATCAGTATCTACATGGAGAAATTAAATGTTTCATGACACCTCAAGAGATTTTGTGTCTCTATTCAGTTCAATACACTTTTTAAGTCAAAAATACAAAGAGAATAAAGAAATCTATGTCTGGATTCAGACAGGTTAGGGATGTTTCACTTATTCTCCAGCTCAAATCCTGTCACCAATCTTGTAAATTTTAGATTACATGATTTTCTTCTCTTCACTCCTATTAAATGCTTAAATTCAAGCAGAAATCTATTATTTGAAGAATCTCAATTGCTTTCAATTAACATCCATTCTGTGGTCTTGTCCTTCACATCGTGTGCCAAAACTATTTTCTAAAATGCTAGTTATAAACGTCCATGAGTGCAGTGTGTTACCTGATTTATTTCTGTCTTCATTAATCTGCTAACACTAGGCACAAAACACATACTCTGAAAAAATTTGAAACCAATTTTAAAAATATGAAAAGATTCTACATTGTGATATAGTAATACAAGCCATGTTATATTGATATTACTTATTTGCATTACCTCTTCCTGATATAGCCTGGCCTAACAATGCTCTATATGAATGTCAAAATTTAGGGGGGTATGGCAGGGTTTTACTATTACTCCTTTGTTAGAAACCTTAAATGGCATTCAAACATTGAATGACTTGAAATTGTTTCAAGAATAAAGCAAAAGTCCTTTGCAATGTACTCAATAAACTGAGCTTGGTAAAAAGAAAAAATGAGAGACAATTACATTGTCTGTTTTGCTTAA
>NW_022960169.1:0-834 GCF_012274545.1 Fukomys damarensis | reverse complement strand
ACACAAATCAAGCTTGTTTTACTATGCAATACCATCAATGACACTGGAAGAAGGCAGACTGAAGTGAATGCTGGTCCTCAAAGCTGCTATCAGCGTAACACCGCTCATGCAAATGAGTGTCCCTTGTATTGTTTTAGGAGCAAGAAGCACCCTGGGGAAGTTGACACTCTTGCTGTGACTGTAGGATCACCTGCCTTGGCCTCAGAATCTTCCCCTGCTTTCCTTGCTCTAATGCCCTAATTATTTGCAGCTGCTTCTTGAATTTTCCAATTTAAATAAGCATAGTTTCAAAGGAAATGTATTTGTGAAGTCTAGGTTTTGTTTGTTCTTTCATGGGTAAAAATTTAAAAAGTAAAATAAAAACTGAATATGGAAATCCTAAAAGAAATAATACTGTGCAAAAAGTTGAAAGAAAGGAGAGAGCCTAGAATTATGAACGGGTCTGGAGAGCAGAGGATGAATCTCACATAGCCTGTCTTTTGTGTTAGCTTCCTTGTGGACTCATCCACAAGGGGACCTCACCTCCTACGCAGACATTAGGTGTGAACAGGAGTGGATCAGTCCATCCGTGACTATAAGGTGTGCTCAGAATCTACAATGGATGTTGAAATTAAAAAATTGCTGGAACAGCACACTTCACAATAGCTAACTCTTGGAAGCAGCCTATATGTCCATCACTAGATGAATGGATAAAAACAATGTGGTGCTTGAGTCATTTGGAGGCATCATGAAACCGTAGTGTTAAGTGAACTTAATCAGATGCATACGCTCAAATAGCACGTGGTTTCTCTTACATGAGAAACCCAAATTATAAACAAATGACAAATGGGTAGG
>NW_022960168.1:0-251 GCF_012274545.1 Fukomys damarensis | reverse complement strand
AGCTCAGCAGTGTTCCCGGGACTGGGAGAAGAGGTGGAGTGAGGCTGGAGTGCAGCAGCTACTCGGCTTCCTCTGCAGTGTGGAGCTGTAGACAGCGGCAGAAAGCAGTTAGACGCTGCCAGGGGACAGGGACAGAGCAGCCCTCTGCTGCATCTGGAGGAGAGCACTGTGCACTGAGATCAGTGCCTACCGAACCTTTGGCTCAGTCTGATTTCCTTCAGCTCGAAGGGAGGTGCAGTAGATTGAGGATG
>NW_022960167.1:0-204 GCF_012274545.1 Fukomys damarensis | reverse complement strand
AGATAAGAGGAAGTGCTGGGCTATTTATAGGGTAGGCAACAGAAGATCCTTCCTTGGGAGAAGTGGTCTTTGTTATCCTATCGCAGGCCAGGTTGCCTTTTGAATTTCACGCCTTGCAGAAGCTCTAGTTTCGCTCTTTACAATTTCAGCGGGAGAAAGGACTCAGTCGGGGAAGAACCCGGAAGTAAGATATAAAATGGCGGG
>NW_022960166.1:0-220 GCF_012274545.1 Fukomys damarensis | reverse complement strand
GTGTAAGTCATTTTAGTACTAGCGTGGCATACTCCACAGACAGAAGCTTCCGGCAGCGGGTACAAAGGACTTGACTTCTCTGTTCCCATTTAACCCTGCACTTAATGGTGAAAGTAGCTAAGTGCCGTGTCAGGGCACAGGCCTGGGGAACTCCTAGAAATGTGCGGCCAGGGAGCCCCAAGGCCAGCTGTGGAGATGCTGAAAAGTAGCAAGGCCAGCC
>NW_022960165.1:0-303 GCF_012274545.1 Fukomys damarensis | reverse complement strand
GCTGGGTGGGGACGGGAGGGACAGCAGGCGGTGGGGCGGGCAGCTGGACACTGGGGCCGGATCAGTGGATTCTCCATTTGCTTTGTATTTTACAGCGTGCTCTCTCGCTCACAGGCCACCTGTGTGGGAAGAGCCTTTGGTGACTGTTAACCGTTTGACACAGGATCAGGTTCAGAGAGCAGTGTGGGTGTGAAGGAAGCCAGAGAGTACACAGCCAGGGAGTACACAGCTGAGAAATGTCTTACACTTTTGCATTATCCCTGTTTTTAAATTTTATTTGTGCATTTTAGATATACATCATGA
>NW_022960164.1:0-567 GCF_012274545.1 Fukomys damarensis | reverse complement strand
CACAAAGAATGGCTGTTATCAAGAAATCACACAATAACAAATGTTGGAGGGGTTGTGGGGAGAGAGGAACCCTTTTCCATTGTTAGTGAGAGTGCAGCGTGTAGCAACCACTATGGATTTCAAAATGGAGATAACTCAAAGAATTAGGATTAGAGGTTCCACTTGACCCAGCCATCCCTCTGTTAGGTATCTTTCCAAAAGAATTAAAAGGATCATACCACAGTGATATATGCACAGCCATGTTTATAGCTGCACAGTTTGTTAGAAGTGTTAGAAATTGGAAACAGACCATTTGCCCATTAGTTAGAAACTGGATAAAGAAGATGTGCTTTTTCTATAAAATGGAATATTACTCAGTGATAAAAATGAGAAAGTAGATTCATTCATAGTTAAATGGATACATTTTGAGGATAAACTCCTAAGTGAAATATATGAGTCACACATGTGTAAATACAGAATTGTTCCTCTCTTGTGAAAAATTAAAATAGTACTCAAGATCCTAAAGGGATAATTAACAATGTGAAATAGGAAGAAAAGTGCTAAAGGTGTAGGGACAGTGAGAATGGT
>NW_022960163.1:0-348 GCF_012274545.1 Fukomys damarensis | reverse complement strand
CTCCTTTTAAGTACTCTAAGATATTAACATTTTGAAAAAGGAGTGATGCAAACAAAATTGTTATTTTTTCAATCTTTTCAGACACTATTCCAAAGTGAAGTTAAAAAATAATTAAGACAAATATCATGAGATAATATGCTAATTTTATATTATTGTCAATCTAAATGAATGGGTATTTTCCAGAGAATTATGAATTATTTTTAAAAATCCCATGAAGGCATTAGCAAACCTGAATGAAAAGATAACTTTAAAAACTCTACAATCAAGCTGGGCATGGTGACACACGCCTGTAATCCCAGCACTCAGGAGGCTGAGGCAGGAGGATCAATGTGAGTTTGAGACCAGCCT
>NW_022960162.1:0-241 GCF_012274545.1 Fukomys damarensis | reverse complement strand
GAGCTAAATCCCCAGCCCTACAAAGAAGTTTAGATAGCCGTTTCTTTAACTATATTTAGAATTCAAATGTGTTTGACATAAAACACTAACTCTAGGGATGGAGGGAGAAGGCAGGAAGAGCAGAGAAGAGAAAATAAAAAGGGCTAAGAGTTAATATGTATATTTACCAACTCCCCGTGATAAAGGAGTTCATTATGCATTGCAAACGTGTACTAATAAAAATATGGAAAATATGTTGCAT
>NW_022960161.1:0-226 GCF_012274545.1 Fukomys damarensis | reverse complement strand
CTTTGTGATACATAAGACACCGTCCTTGCAGTTCTTACAGAGCTAATAATGAAGATTTATGTTACAAACAAGATCCAAACTTGTATGTCCCTTAAGAGGTGGGCTGCCCCTCCTCTAATAAAGAAGAGGACACCAATAGGAGCCAGGTCAAAGTCACAAGTAATAAATGGCTCTGCAACTCTTCATTTTGTCAGTTCCAGTGACGGTGATAAGGGTATGGCTCTGT
>NW_022960160.1:0-606 GCF_012274545.1 Fukomys damarensis | reverse complement strand
CATCTGGGCTACATATGAGGCTTGCAAGGCTATACATTCCTTGATTAAGAACAATGAAACCATTATTAGGACCGAGATGCCAATCATGGATTGGATCAAGGCTCCAGGTGAAGCCTGGATAGGACTCCCGATTGAACCCAAGGTGTTGCATTGGAAATGGTACTTGGCAGACTTCATAAAGCATCATCAGGTTACATCAAAGGGACGAATCTCACAGTCCTCGGATGCAATACTGCGTTCAGGGGGTGGATCGTCCAATGATGATCAAGCCTGGTTGATTCCACCAGATCTAATCCCCAAGAAGGAGGAAAAAGAAGAACGACAGCCAAATATTGGCACATGGGGAACAAAGGAGTATACTGCCGCAGTGCCCAATGCCTGGTTCACGGACGGTTCTTCCACTACTGTAAATAATAAAGTATCTTGGAAAGCCGCAGCCTATAGGCCAGAAGATGGTAAGATAATCACTGACCAAGGTACAGGAAAGTCTGCACAACATGCAGAAGTACTTGCAGCATTGTTAGCAGCTAGGCAAACCAAATTGGAGAATAAAAAAGTGTTACACTTGTACACCGATTCATGGTGTGTAGCAAATGGAATTGCTGT
>NW_022960159.1:0-512 GCF_012274545.1 Fukomys damarensis | reverse complement strand
ATATATCTTGGATTTTATTTTTTCCCCATTTCCCTGGCCTCTCTTCAACCCCTCCACCCCTCCATATTACAAAGACTTTGTTTCCACTTTTTCCTTTTCTTGTATTTATTCCTTTCCCCTATCCCTCCCACTTCCCCTTCCCCTTTTGACCTTTTCTTCTCCTATAAGGTGTAGGGAAGGTGGGATGGGTAGGGGAAGGGTAATAAGGGAAAAGAAAAAAATGTGAGAGAATGAAAAGATGAAAATGAAGTGTTTGTAGATGGGGAGGGGAGGAGGGGGTGAAGGGAGGGCAGAGGTAAGGGGAAAAATGAGAATCAAGACTTGTCATGTAGAGGTACAAGATCCCAACAATGAATGTAACTGTACTGTATCCCTAAAATGTACCAATAAACTCAATTAAAGCTGAAAAACTATAATTGAACATCATCCAGGTATCTTTCCTGGGTGGAGTTAAGAGATAAAAAAAATGTATAATAGATAATGAGAAATTGGAAGGAGTTTTTACATGAAGT
>NW_022960158.1:303-508 GCF_012274545.1 Fukomys damarensis | reverse complement strand
CATCCCTATTTAAAATTAACTACCAGAGAATTAAAACCTTTATTTGATATCTTGCAAGGGGATTCTGATCCTTCCTCTCTCAGGACCCTCACATATGAAGGACGATTGGCCCTTCAAAAGGTGGAAATAGCCATTTCTAATCAACAGATATTTTATTTTGATTATCAAAAACCCTTAGAAGCTTTTATTTTTCTAACCAAACATT
>NW_022960158.1:0-275 GCF_012274545.1 Fukomys damarensis | reverse complement strand
TTTATTGTGGTTACATTTATCTGTTTCACCTGCCAAAAATTTACAACCTTATTGTGAAGCTGTTGCCCAACTTGTTCAATCAATCCGATGTAATGTTTGGAAATATTTTGGTTTAGAACCTTCCATTATTGTAATTCCATTTACAGGAAAACAATTAGATTGGCTGTTTCAGAATTGTGATTCCTGGGCTATTGCATTTGCATACTTTTCATGCCAAATTAAATTTCATTATCCACCTAATAAATTGTTACAATTTGCAAACATTCAATCCTTCA
>NW_022960157.1:0-205 GCF_012274545.1 Fukomys damarensis | reverse complement strand
GGTGTAAGATACTATCTCAAAAGCATTTTGTGAGCTTGCCAGTTGGCTTAACTATTAGCAGGGTGAAAGATATGACTAACAATCCTTGCTGCCTTACCTCGGATGTCTAGTTTGTTTGTTTTTAATTGCATGCATGTTTTATGTGAGTCTTTCACTTGCCCATGTTTCTTTGGAATTACTTCCCTTTGCACCTAAAATGAAGCTT
>NW_022960156.1:0-246 GCF_012274545.1 Fukomys damarensis | reverse complement strand
GGTTAACTGAAATAACCTAAGATATCTAGTCTCTGATGCTTGGATTTTACAAATGTAAAAATCATAGATTGGACAGATTAACTGTCTGGTCCCAGGTCATACACACAGCGGCTTGCTAACACAGCTGGACTCCCAAGTTTTGTGCCTTCTGATACTACCTCTGCTTTTTATGATCAACTACTCATTACTTTTATGTGCCTCCTTTAAAAACAGAAAATTTCAAAATATATGTCTTCAGCAGAGAGT
>NW_022960155.1:0-1204 GCF_012274545.1 Fukomys damarensis | reverse complement strand
TTCGGTTATTTTGCCATGATAAACCGAGTGTAATTCATGTCATTAGTATGTTCACTGTGAATATATCTTACTTCAGAACTAGACTATAGTGAGCGACTCATGTGCTAACAATAAAGAAGGATATTTAGGATAATATTTTCTAATAAAACCCCAAATGGGCAATGAAGTTTTTATGCAACACAGATGGTGATCTCCAGAAATACACAGCAAAAAGTCAACCTGTCCCTGAATGAAGATTATTTTTACCAAAGGTTTTCAAAGTGACTCAAGCTTGAAATAACTTGCCTTTCAGAAGGATCAAGTTATATTTAATATTAGTGACATTGCTTTCACCTTCAAATCTCTGCCCTTATCAGAATATTCTGAAAAGAAGTCAATCATTAAATTGTCAATAAAATGCTTCTAAGTGACACTGATCTCTCAAAAGCTGTCTAAAGGCACCAGAGAAGAGATGCTACTCCCTGAAGTTTGAAATATGACAGCACTTGAAGCTTTGTTTTATAAAATGGCACAGATTAACATATGATAACTTTTGAGAGCTACGTCTTCCTCATAAGTGGAGGATGAAAACTTCCTTTGTTTTCACATCTAAGACACTTGTCACTTCTGATGAGATGGGAATTCAAACTTCAGGGACAATGGGGTCAATCCCTCAGGAGTACTTATTTTGTGCTGAGTCACTGCAACCAACTGGCCATCTCCATCTTCCCAAAGTGTAGGACGAAGCTCCTAAGTGTGGGCTGATAAAAATTCCTCCGCACTATCTGCTTTGCCTTCGGTAATGACACTTTTTACACACTGCTCACAGCTATGCAGGGCAGACACAAGGAAAGATCTGGTAACTTCTGAGAACTTCGCACGGATAATTCCTCAAATCTTGCATCCTTTAATATACTTTTAAATCCGTCTCTGTTGTTTGAATCCATGATTGATTTCTGCTTATTTTCTATATTATTAATTCTAGAAGCAGGATTAAAATACTTTATTTATACTCTAGCCTATAATCCTTGAGGTATGTTTTAGATCCATAATTCTGCAGCCTGTTTCAAATATATTTACACCCTTATCCTGTGCCTTTAGTTCCGAATCTATAAATTCTGGATGGTACTACACCGGTATAGATATGTTACTACTACTAGTAATACTTGAGCTTCCAGTTATTGCTCCACTCTGAGCTTGCAAATGTTCACTGCCATTGTTATGA
>NW_022960154.1:0-577 GCF_012274545.1 Fukomys damarensis | reverse complement strand
ACTACAGCAGACTTTTCAATACAAACTCTTAAGTGAAGGAGAGCTTGGAGTAAAGTATTTCATGCCTTAAAAGAAAACAGCCTCGGGCTGGGGATTTAGTTCAGTGGTTCTGGTGCCTGCCTGGCAAGTGCAAGGGCTGATGTTCAAAAAACAGCCCCCAGATTGATTTACCCTGAAAAACTATCTTTCAAAATTAATGGAAAAATAAGATATTACCATGACAAAGAATACCTGAAGAAACCCATGACCACCAGACCAGCACTCCAAAGTATTCTGAAGGAAATTCCTTTTAAAAAAAGGATAATGAAGACTACAACTCCACAAACTCCAAGAGAATTAATACACAAGACAAGGCAAGTAATTAAACAGAAGGAAAAGAAAGAGAGCCAACAAAAGGAAAATAACATGACAAGAAAAAGTCAATACGTATCAGTTGTTACCATCAATTTAAATTGACTCAATTCACCAATCAAGAGAAACAGACTGGAAGAATGGATCAAGAAACAAGAGTCAACAATATGTTGTATACAATAAATGCATTTAACTCAAAAATAAATTCATAGACTGAAAGTCAAAG
>NW_022960153.1:0-263 GCF_012274545.1 Fukomys damarensis | reverse complement strand
ATACTTTCCCCAATGAGTAGAGGCTCATTCCAACTTAATGGAAAGACTAAGGTGACGCTTTTGAGACAAGTTTCCTCTCCTGATTGGTCAGCTGGTCACAGAATATTGCCTTTAAGACCAGAGTTGAGGAAGAGGCAATGATTGAACAGAGGTGGATGGTATGAGGGTGAGAACCATTAAGTGGATCAGGCTCATCCTATGGCTGGCTCAGCGCTCCCGGCTTCAGTCCCTAAGAGTGGCCGGGGACAAGCTGCATCCTACAG
>NW_022960152.1:0-235 GCF_012274545.1 Fukomys damarensis | reverse complement strand
GTCCTGTGATTAGGTCTCTGTCTTTTGTGAGGCTATGCCTCTAGTTTTACTTATGAACTTTATGACTTCTTAGTTTTTAACCTCTATACTAGGTGAGATAGACTGCTAGAATGGGCTGGAATAGACTATTTCCCTTGTTCCGTATAGATTGTTAGAAATGCTTGCATTTGGATAGTTTCTTTCTAACAACTTGGCAAATTGCCGTTCAGTTCCTTATTTCAGGTACTGAGTGTCT
>NW_022960151.1:0-208 GCF_012274545.1 Fukomys damarensis | reverse complement strand
GGTTAGCCTCATAGTGAGACCCTGTCTCAAAAACAGTACACTTGTTTAAAACACAGATTTAAATTCACCATGTTTTTTAAATTTATCCATATTGTGTGTATAAAAAAATCTACTCTTTTATTTTTGCTAAATTGTCTTCCATTGTGTGAATAAACTAGGGTGTTTGACCATTCTTCTGCAAGTGGAAACCTGAGTTGTTTCTATTTTG
>NW_022960150.1:0-399 GCF_012274545.1 Fukomys damarensis | reverse complement strand
CCGATAAGTACATATGAAGGCTTCCATGAACATGGTATGTCTTTCCATTTATTCTTCATCCTCTCGAATCTTTGTGAGCAACAATTTGTAGTATTCCATGTACTGTTCTTGTACCTTTTTGGTTAAGTTTATTCCAAATTATTTTTTGAGGCTATTATTTATGAATTATTTGCCTAATATCATTTTCAAGTTATTCCTTGATGTTATTGAAACCCAACTGTTGTTTGCATATAGAATTTGAGTTTTAGATATTTGCCTGACTTAATTGATTGGTTATATGAGTATGTGTGTGTTTGTGGGGGGTATATCTGTACATGTGTACATGGGCACACTCATATGTGTTTGGAATCTTCAGTAACTTTTATATGTAAGGTTATTCCATCTGTGAAAAGAAGTAAA
>NW_022960149.1:0-200 GCF_012274545.1 Fukomys damarensis | reverse complement strand
GTTGGCAGAACTGGGAGCCCCCATTCCTGCTGGCTCTGTGGGCGCTGAAGGTCCTTCAAGCTTCGGGAGTAGCAGGGGGGACTCCCACAAGCTCGGCCTCTGCCAAGAGGGTGCTGGCCAAGAGGCCCCACTCTCCAGGGGACCCCATTTCCTCTTGGGGATGTGAAATTGGAAACCTTGTCTCTTCTCACTCCCTTCCC
>NW_022960148.1:0-278 GCF_012274545.1 Fukomys damarensis | reverse complement strand
AATGGAGATTTGAAATAAACTCTTTATTTTAGTTACATTTCTCATAGCTAAAGTAAAAATTAAAATAAGAAGTAGACATTCTTTTCTATGAAACTTTATACTCTATGATCATACATTCCTCCCAATCCCTGCAAAAATAAACATAGTTCTCAGTGATCCCGGACTCTGCAGTTATTTCAGACACCAGTGAAATCATGGATTGCCGCAAATCTCTAGTTTAGTAGCTGGATATGATGTGACTACAATTTGTGATTTTTCAGTGTAAACCTCGCCCAAGT
>NW_022960147.1:0-686 GCF_012274545.1 Fukomys damarensis | reverse complement strand
GAAGTGCTGAGTCAGATGCAGGGGCTGTTTAATGAAAACGCAGGGTTATGTATTTTGCATGAGAATCTCCAACTGTCTGTCCCCTGGGAGCCAGACTCAGGCAGGGAGGGATCTGTGGGTTTTATGAGCCCTGACACTTGATATGCCCGGTGCTGGGGGCTGCTGGGCCCACCTCTGCCTTCGTCAGCATTTAGTTTAATACCACACGGAGGTTGTTAGAGCTCAAGTCTATAAATAAAGGATTTACAATTAAGCTTATCAGCATCAGGTGGAACCTAAACTCAGTACCCTCGAATTTCATGCACAGAAATCATCATGCAGTGATTTCATTCTGATTAAAAAAAAAGACCAGAGCTCCCTCGGGTTGCCCTTGCGGAGCCTCGCTGCTGTTTACCCAGGCCTGGTGTAGTGCCCTGGGTTCAAGTAGGGAGAAGCTGCTTGGACAGATGCTCCTGGGTACCCCTGCTGAGGCCTTAGGCAGAGAGGACACCTCTGCCCTGGCCTCATGACCTCTTTTGCCAAGTCCTTCTTTCTTCCTGAGATCACACTTTCCAGGGATTCCTCAGATTTGCAGCTGGACACTGTGTCCCAGTCCTGGTATTGGAGAAAGTGCTGGGCACAGCATCCTTGCCTCTCTCTAGCAGGTGGTGGTGACATCCCCAGAGCCTGGCTATCCTCAGAGTCTA
>NW_022960146.1:0-213 GCF_012274545.1 Fukomys damarensis | reverse complement strand
TATATGTTTATTAAATTGGTCAGTAATAGGGTATGCATTGATACTTGATTTCTAAGTCTTAAATGATCTTTCCTTGAATTTCTTGAAACACTTTCTCTACACTGAATAATTTTCAAATTGTATGTTTAAATGACTTTTTAAAATATTTATCAGGGGCTGGGGATTTAGCTCAGTGGTTCTGCCACCTGCCTTGCAAGTGCAAGGACCTGAGTT
>NW_022960145.1:0-286 GCF_012274545.1 Fukomys damarensis | reverse complement strand
AACATAAGGTCCCTCTCCTGCTAGCATCTCATAAGTTGCATTAAATTCTCCTTGCTGTCTATTTATGTGGTTTTGGCCAATTGAATTATAAAATCTTTAGTTACTACTAGTCAAAACTTTTGCAGATCAAAATTAACAAATCTCTTGTAGAATTAGGGTTAAAGGAATGAAAGCTCTTCTTCACTCAAACTTTTTATAACAGACTTAAAACCAACAAGCAAGAATAAATAAATCATTTTCACATACCTTCTCAACATGCATATAGACAAGAGGAACATACAAAAAC
>NW_022960144.1:0-271 GCF_012274545.1 Fukomys damarensis | reverse complement strand
GTGCGTTGACTGTGTATCCCAGTGGTCCTCATTGTGGCCATGAGCAACAGCTGCATGGAGGGTGTAGACTTGCTGCGTGCTGACCACTACTCGACTGACCTCTGTGTGACTTGTCCTTGAGGCCAGCATTTTTCCATGCTGACGATCCTTAAAACATCTACAAGGTGGCGCATAGGACCAGGGCAAGAGCACAGTTAGTCTACAAGTCCTCACAAGAGTGCCTGCTGCCTAGCTGGCAGAGTGATGACATTTGGACGGCATTGCTGACCAC
>NW_022960143.1:0-308 GCF_012274545.1 Fukomys damarensis | reverse complement strand
AAAAAAACAGGGTATTTATGTTACCCTCAACTTGATAGTGATGTACACTTTAAGATTGTGAAATAATTCCAGTTTTGGTGAGCACACTCTACTAATCCGGCATGTGATGTTTAATTCTCTGTGTTAACCTGCCTAAGACACAGAGCTCAAGTGTTTGGTAAAACTGTAGTCTACAAGGCCTTGTGAATGTGTTTTAGGTGACATTAACATTTATTCTTTTATTGAGAAGATTTTGAGTACAACAGATTTGTAGCCATCATGTGCATGTGCTTTCAATCAGGAAAAGCAGAGAGAGGGAGAGAGAGAGA
>NW_022960142.1:0-440 GCF_012274545.1 Fukomys damarensis | reverse complement strand
TCCCTCCAGACTCACTGCCCCCCCAAACCTGCTCTTCTTCCTGTATGCTGTCTGGTGGCATCACCACCCAAGCCAGAAACTTCATCCTCCACATCCTGTGATTAAAAGTCTCACTGACGCTGTCTTCTCTGCATATCAAATGTGCCTTTAAAAACAGACATATTTCTGCTGCCCTAATTGAAACACTTTACTTAGAGCAGCCTCTTAACTGCCTCTGACTTTGTTCCCCTAAACCTTGTCAGAGAAGTCCTCAGTAGTTAAACACTCAGGATTTTAAATCTGCCTGCCTCATAGCTTCACCTTAGTTCCTTTCATGGATCTCCAGAGCAAGAGAAAGTCCCAGCTCCTCAGTCTGAGCCAGAACAGGCCCCCGATCTAGGGCATCCTGTGCGTATCTGAGCACTCAGGGCACCTCGCTGCACATGATGTGTCATTGCCAC
>NW_022960141.1:0-216 GCF_012274545.1 Fukomys damarensis | reverse complement strand
AAATTAAAGAAAAGACTCAAATCCATGCAATTAAGAATTAAAATGGTAGAATCACAACAGATCGTGTAAATAGCCAGAAGAAACTGTACTCTGGGCTGAGGATTTAGCTCAGGGGTTTCAGTGCCTGCCTCATAAGTGCAAGGACCCAAGTTCGATCCCCAGTTAAAAAAAAAAAAAAAAAGAAGAAAGAAAGAAAGAAAAAAGAAGCTGTAATAA
>NW_022960140.1:0-484 GCF_012274545.1 Fukomys damarensis | reverse complement strand
TAGGTGGGCACTGGAATTTAAATTTTCTGGTTTTCCACTGCCCACAGTCTCTCTGACTTTGAATTATCAAAACAGAATCTATAGGTTCACTTTGCTGATACCCAAAACATGGTGGTTTTCTCTATTAAAGTTTTCCCTATCGAGCCGCCATCGTTCAAGTGCCAGGAGGAAGCCGCGAGGGTGCCCCTGAACCCCCATAAGCCGCCCCCCTGCACTCTCAGACCTCCTGACTGTGCCAGTCTTTGGACCCACTCTGCAAAGACAGAGGTGGTCATCAAGGGTATTTTTCTGAGTTCCCAACTTTGAACAGCTTTAAAGAAAGGGAGTGGGAAACCTGTAATAGAACGTTGCGGAGTTCAACCATTCAGAAGGATGGGGAACTCAATCTGGGCCTTGCAGCCCGAGGTCAGTCACCGTCAGCGGGTTCAGCCATCAGCTAACTGAGATCAGGGGTCTTGCATCCTCGCTCTGTCTGAGCCATTAA
>NW_022960139.1:0-8975 GCF_012274545.1 Fukomys damarensis | reverse complement strand
ACAATGAATGTAACTGTACTGTATCCCTAAATGTACCAATAAACTCAATAAAAAAAAATCATGTATAAAGTTAAATTCTTTGGGATTATAACAGTTTTTTTTTCTTGTACTGGAGATTGAACTCCAGTTCTTCAGCTTGCAAGGCAGGCAGTGGAATCACTGAGCTAAATCCCCAGCCCATACAACAGAGTTTTAAGCACAAACTTTGAAGGCCAGGAGAGTTTGTCATGAAGGGTTTACAGCCCTAAAAAAAAAAAAAAAAAAAAAAAAACTTTCAATTCAGACCAACATATCCTGAAAAACTTTCTTCCAAAATGAATGCGGAGGCTTGGTGTGGTGACAACACATCTGTAATCTTATCACTTAAAAGGCTGAGGCAGTAAGATTGCTGCAAATTCTAGGTGGAACTATGCGGTACATAGTGAGTTCGAGACCAGCTTAATTTAGAGTGAGACACTTCTCAAAAAACAAAACAAAGAACTGGGTATGTTGCTCAGTGGTACCATACCTGCCTTTCAAGCACAAGGTCCTAAGTTACATCCCTACTACTCCCAAAAAAACTGATGCAGAAATAAAGACATTCCATAACTCAGAAGCCCTTAAAAATTATATCTGCAAAAACAGCACCCAAAAAGTTCTCAAAAATATATATGACAGAAGAAATATAACCAGTAATGACAAATAGTTTCATAAAATTAATACACCAGGCAGGATGTCAACCAAAAGTAAAACATAATCAGAAACAGTAAAGTAATACAATGTCACAAGTGAATCAGTATCTTTCAGTAATAACTTCAGTGGCCTTAACCCCCCAATCAAAAGACAGAGATTGCAAGATTGGGTCAAAAAGCAAAACTCAAAGATTTGCTGCATACAAGAGATACATTTAATCCAAAAGAATCATACACTAAAACACAAAGGCTGCAAAACAATATTCCATGAATCATAACCATGAAATCAAGCAGGGTTAGCAATCTTATTCCCAGACAAAGTGGACTTCAAGCCAAAACTATTCAGAAGAGGCAACGAAAGTCCCTACATATTAGTTCAGGAAAAAACTCAAAAAGAACAGATAATAATTGCAAATAAACACACCAAATTCTAATACACCCACCCTCATAAAACAACCACTAATGGACATTAAAGATGAAATGAACATGACACAATAATAATGGGGAATCTCAATAATGGGGAATCACAAATAGACCAACTAGGCCAAAAAGTGATGGAGAAATATCAGAGCTGAATCACACCTTAAAAAAACAGATTTCATAGATATATTCAGAGTGTTCTGTCCTACTACAATAGAGTAGACATTGTTCAGCACATGGAACATTCTGCAGCCTAGGCCACATACTAGCATATAAAAGTTGCTTAAATGAATATAAAAGATTCAAAAGTATCCCAGGTATACTACCACATCACAGCGCGCAAAAATATAGGAATCAGTGGCAAAAGAAACCACAAATATTTGACAAACACCTGAAGATTAAACAACATACTCAATACTCAATGGGTTACAGAAGAAAGTAATGAAAGTTCTTTGAAATCAATGTTAATGCCAGTAAAACATATCAGAACCTATGGGATTCAGCAAAGGCAGTTTTAAGATGAAAGTTTATACTGTGAGTGCCCACACCATAAAAACAAAGTGAGCCCAAACAAGTAACCTGATCATGCACCCTAAAGTCTTAGAAAAATGAGGGAATATAAATTGTAAAAACCACTATGGAAATTAGTAGTGAAATTATTTGTTAAATTAGCAATGGAAATTCCATTTGACCTAGCTATTTCTCTTCTAGGTGTATTCCCAAAAGAGGTCACATTTTACTATATGGATGCAAGAGTACTTATATATATGGCAGCATAACTCATAAAAGTAAATCTTGAAAGCAGGATATACATCCACGTAAATGGATGAAAGCTCTAGCATTTCTACACAATGGAGTGGTTTTTTTCCATAAAGAAAGGAAATGTGAGTCTTCTTTTTTAAAAAAATTGATATACCTTGAAACCAAGTTAAGTGAAATGAACCAGAGAACCAGATTCAACATCACCTGATTTCTCTTATGAGAATCCCAAAGTATGAATAACTTTAGGGAAAAATAAATACATAAAAGGGAATGGAAAACAGAGAATTACATATTTTGTACTAGGGGATGGGATGAAGAGATAGAGGGAGGGAGAGGAAAAGAGGATATAAAGACAAGATCTCAGTTTTACATATACTGATTCTCCACAAAGAATATAATTGTTAGGTACCACAAACATGTACTGATAAAAATTAAATTATGCAAAATCAAAATGGATATTTTGACATACAAATTTTTTAACAGTTGTAATAAAACAGTGCCATGGCAAGAAAAAAAATATCAAACCAGCTAACAAGCTTCTCAACTTTCTACAGAAGTAGTTCTGCTTTTTAAAAAATAACTATGCATTTTACTTTCTATTCTCCTAACAGCTGAATGAAAACAGGCAATCTCTGGGTACATGTACATTCCTATAATCAGCATTCACCCATCCAAACAAAGTATAGCTGTCATCTGCAACATTAATTAGAAAAGGAAAAATTCTTGAGTTAGACAATTGGATCTAAAGAATACCCATGAAATTTCTGACACAAATGAGAAGTAGTGTTTGTATTTAAAGTGTATCCTTGTCTTATTCCTGATTTTAACGTGAAGGTTTTCAGGTTTTGGCCATTTAATATGATGTTGGCTGTTGGTTTTTCATAGATAGCCTTCATTAAATTGAGATATAGACCATCTATTCAAATTTTTTTCAGGGTTTTTATAATGAATGGGAGTTGAAATTTGTCAAATGCTCTTTTCTGCATCTATGGAGAGGATCATATAGTTTTTGTCCTTGACTTTGTTAATATAGTGTATTACCTTTATTGACTTATATATTTTGAACCATCATTACCTCCCTGGAATAAATCCGACTTGGTCAGGATGTATGATCTTCTTGATGATCCTCTGTATTCTGTTTGCTAGTATCTTATTAAGAATTCTTGCATCTACATTCATATCACAATGATATATGAGCACCCATGTTTATAGCTGCACAGTTTGTAACAGCTAAAACTTGGAAATAGTGCATTTTCCCATCAGTTGGAGACTGGTTAAAGATGTGGTTTTTCTATAAAATGGAATACTACTAGCCATAAAGAATGTGAAATTAGAGTTATTCATAGGAAAATGGATGCAAAATGAGAATATACTCCTAAG
This sequence comes from Fukomys damarensis, assembly GCF_012274545.1. Taxonomy (NCBI): domain Eukaryota; kingdom Metazoa; phylum Chordata; class Mammalia; order Rodentia; family Bathyergidae; genus Fukomys; species Fukomys damarensis. Next base: position 5,742 of record NW_022960139.1, on the reverse strand, counting down.
TGGAATAAATAAGTCACACATGTGTAAATACCAAAGTTTCTCTGCTGTGAACAAACTGTTATAGTATGTAAAATCCTAATAAGATAATGGACAATGTGATTTAGGAAGAAAAGGGCTAAAGGGGTAGGGAAAGTGGGAAGGATAGGGGAAAGGTGATAAGGGAAAGGAAAAAATAGGAAAAAATGAAAAAATGGAAATAAAATGTAAATGGGGAGGGGAGAAGGGGGTTAAGGGAGGGCAGGGACAAGGGGCAAAAATGAGAACAAAGACCTATCATGTAAAGGTACAAGATCCCAATAATGAATGTAACTGTACTGTATACCTAAAGTATACCAAGAAACTCAATGAGTAAAAAATAAACAAATAAATAAATAAAGTGCGCTGCTTCACTTGTAATTACTTGTGAGCATTATTTTTAACCCTGTGTGCATAGGATGAGTCTGCTCCTGTGCACGATCTTAGATAGAAGCCACAGCACATTTCAGTCTTTCTTTTCAATAATTTTATTGTTTCATGGTCTTATCTTCAAGATGACCTTAAAGACAAATAAATTAGGAGAAGGGAAATTCCCTATAGAAAGTTTATCTCTACAGGTTTCATCACAGCATTAATTATCCACACACACTCAGGTCTCAAAGGATCTAAGAAAGCGAACTTCAAGAGTGTCCCCAAGGTGACAGCTGACCTCCTCCTCCCTTCTCCATCTTCTCCTCCTCCTCTTCCTCCTACTCCTCCTCCTCCCTTCCTTCCTTCTTCCTCCTCGCCCCTCTCCCCCCACCTCTCCCTCTCTCCCCTTTGGATTCCTATTGACTCCCCATGGATTCTTATGAGTTGCACCTCCACATTAAACCCCAGGCCCTCTGAAGACAGTCTGCATTTTCTGACCTAGATCTCTGCACACTCACCGCTGGATCCTCGCCTCCCCACACCTGCTTCTCCTCTACCTCAGGTAAAACAAGCTGCTGGGAGTCAGGATGTGGCTCCATGGCTGATGTGCAGTTAATGTGGGGGAGGCTGTGGGTTCAAAACATTGCACCAAAACAGCAACAGAAAATGTGTGAGAGGGTAAGGTTTGGCTTGAGCATGTGCTAAAATTCCTGTCTTCTAATGGATCTCACCAGATGGGGAAATAGGTTTCCTCAATTCCCTAATGAGCTGGGTTGTTACAGATATTGGGAGGTAAAGACATAGGACTTCCCAGAAAAGTGTGGGGAGACAGATTTCTTAAACAAAATAATGATTTCAATCTACCCTCCTCAGCAATGTAGTTTTCAAGAGCAAGAAATTATTGGTTTTTATAATACTAGTAGCAATGGAAAAGATGCATACACACACACACACACACACACACACACACACACACAGAGGAGAGGAGAGACAGAACAATAATCCTCCAAGGAAAATATGGAACCTGTAGCAAGACTCAAGTGTTACACTGTCACATAAAGGCAGAAAACATAAGACAACAGAACATAAAACCTCTGTCCCCCCATATCTTACATGATGATGGAGATGAGTAGTTTAATCATAATTAATGTTTGAACCAGTTTTGCAGTGTCTGATAGTCATGGTGTACTGTATTTCTGTTATCTTGGTGTCCTCAGTCTTGAAGGACAGGCAAATTTAGGGCTGGTAAAGCTCGTGTTGCCAGCCTTTTGACAGGTGCTTCCTAAGTGATAAGTGTGCTTGCAGATCTGAGCAGGCTCTGACTCATGGGCGTTAAGGTAGCAGCAGAGTCAGATGTGAAAGGGAGGCAGATACGGAAGCTCCTCCTGCCTGACACCTGCAGACCCAGCCTCTGTCCCTCCTGCAGAAGGCTGAGGACAGAAGTGCTTTCATACCTGGCCTATGGTGTCTGGCTCCTGTGTCTGCATTCTGGGCTCAGAGATGCCCAATCTGGATATAAACACTGTGCCATCATCCTACACCAGACGAGATGTCCACTACACCCACCCACCCCGACAGCACCCACCCATTCTCCACACAGGGCCACTTTTCATGGGTGCATCAAATTAACCCCGGTGCTGTGCTGCTGGCCACACTTTTTCCAAATCCTTGCAATCTGTTGTTTACTACTATCTTCTAGATTTCCCCAGAGGAGATCACCAAATTTAATGACTATATAATCTGGGTATTGCTATCTCTTCTTTTGAAATTTTACCTAGTATTCACCACTGCAATCTGTTTTCCTGATCATCAAGTATTTTCCAGGTCTGCAATCCACTGCAAGTACTTCTTCTAAGTACTGCATTAATAACTTTGTGAATCTAAGTGTGGGAAAGGAGGGGTCCTCTCATGGTCAAAAGTCGGGACCTCGGTGTGTCACAGACTGAGACACAGGCTGGATTGCAGAATGAAGCCTCCATGTGTACTGGAAGGGGACCAAGAGATGAGGACAGGGAGGGAGGGTGGGGAAGGAGACAAAGAAGGATTACGATGCGTTACTTACTTGCACCAAGTCCCATGATGTGTGCAGGCACTACCACACACTGCAGGCATATACTTATAAACAAAGAAGTAGGACATCTGAAAAAAGATGGAATCGTAGAGGTTTGACTTTCAGGCCTAAAAGATTATGATACTGCTGTTTTAAAGAATGTAGAGGAACACAAACAGTCTGGCAAGAGACTAGGGTTTAATGAAATGACAGAGCAGTGAAAACAACAGAGACAGAAGCACCAGAATCCTGACTTGATGAGGGACCCCAACAGCCCTCACTGGAACCTGGTGGCCTGCAGAATCCCCCCAAGTGACTGACAGATACCTGCTGTCCTGCTGAGGCTGTGAACAGCTCCTGACATGAACTGTGGTTGACTCAGGTCAAGCCTGGATTCTGCCCAGCAGCAGGACCAGCAGTGACTCAGCTCCTGGAGAGGCTGCACCACAGTGCAGGTTTGGGGGATCCCTGGAGACCCCTCCCCAATACCAGAGAGCAGGCACCTGCATCACAGGCACTGGAGGACAGGTGCAGAGGTCCCTCTCATGCACCCCAGCTTCAGGGAAGTGAGCTCCAGCACACGGACAAGTTGCACCTCTCCTCCAACTTCACTTCTTCTTCCCACTGGGAGCCCAAAGTTGAAGATAAGGTATCTAAAACACTGCACCTGTGGAAGAAAGGCTCATAAGTGGTGCAAGAACTAGATCAAAGAACTAAGTTCTAGTGTTTTCTGCCCATTGTGGTGACTACAGATTACTGTATATAATGTACAACTCAAAAGATAGAATGTCTATATGAGTGTTTTCACCACCAAGAAATAAGCAGTGTGTGAGGAGGTCGATCCACTTCCCCTGTTTGACCATCATATATGCAGTAAATCATCACATGGTGTGCTGTTTTCTTGTCAAAAGAAAAAAGAATCATGACACATGCCCAGCAGAGGCAGAGATTCAAGAAGACCAGGAAAAGGCTGCCTAAGTCCCGACTGGTGCCCAGGACACACACAGCCTTAAACAAGTAAGCTACAGCCACAAGAAACAAACACAGGGCACAAAACAAAAAACTGGGAAAGGGGACAGATGCAGTTCCCCTTTTTAGATTTAAATGTGCACTTTCAACAAACTAATGAGCTCTGTAAAGACATTGGGCATTATCAGCTATTTAAATGAAAACTAAAACAATCAGCAGGAAGAATCCTGACCTAGACATGCTGGAAGATCTAGCAGACAAACAGTTTGAAACATTGATCTTTAAAGAGCCCAGTGAATTGAAGAAGAGAAAGTCAGGGAATCAAGGTAGAGAATCCAGATTCAGGAGGGGCACGCTCCGCGCCAACCAGCAGGGGGCTCCAAACTGGGAGTCCAGTGTGTGTTCTCCCAGGGACACATGGCTACGACACTGGTTAACGCATTAAGCAGGCACAGGAAGACACTGGGATGATTCATACTCCAATAGAAGAATTATACCATAGTCAGGGGAAATCATGTTTGAAAAGGAATTCTTATATTTAAATCTTTTCTGTTATTAGAGTTTATCATTGTATACTGTAAAGTGAAGATACAATTTGAGCCCCATTTCTGAGAAAAAAATTCTGCTACAAATACCATAGTCAAGGACATTTAAAATGTATGATGTTATTTTTAGACTATTCCATTTGAAATGACGGAACCACAGTAGACACTAAATAACTGAGGTTGTAGAAGGCAACGTCATGGATAAGCATGGATGAAGTGTGAATAAAATGGAAATACCAAGAAAGAAAAATCATTAAAATTCAGAAAGTCTGCAAATAGAAAGTACAGTGTCTGGATCAAAAGATTCCCTCAAGAAATCCAAAGGCGGGGCACATAGTAGGATGAACAAGCAAACTTGAGATTAGGACAATGGAAGCTGCCAGGTCTGAAGAATGAGATAAGGATGCAGCAAAGTGGACAGATACAAGGACCAATGGGCCACAAAAAAACAGCCCAAGACAGAGCCATGCGAGATCAGAGAAAGTCATGGTGAGGTTGGGAGTACAAGGAGGCTTCTACCACCACTGGTAGGAAGTTAAGGTGGTACTTCTGCCATGACATACATTCAATAATTTGCAAATTAGTTAGAAAATCTATGCCAGCATTCCACTTCCAGGGTGCACTCAAGAGAAAAGAGACCAAAGTCACAAAGAGACACTTGTAAAAGCATAGTCACTGAACATTGTGAACAACAGACAAAAACAGAAGTACCCAAGGTGAGCTATCAAAGAATGTGTAAGCCTCACCATTATGCAAAGAAAATGAAAATCAATGGCAAAGAAACCACAACTATTCCATAAACACATGGAAATTAAATAACACACTTCTGAACAATCAGTAGGTCACTCCAGAAATTAAACAGTGTCTACAATTAGCTGGCACAACATACAGCAACTTATGGGGTGCAATGAAAGCAGTCCTAAGAAGGAAATTTATAGCAGTGAACATCAGGAAAACAGAGCAACTGAAAACAAGCTAATGTTGAACCTCAGACTTCTAGAGAAAAAAAAATAAGTCAACCCTGAAGCTCACACAAGTATAAAGATCAGAGTAGAAACTAATGCATTTAGACTAAGAAAACAGTACAAAGAATCATTGAATCAAAGAGTTGGTTCTACAAAAGATTAAGTACAATTGATAACCCTTATCCAACCTTATCAAAATAAAGAGAGAAAAAAACTGTAATTCATACAATTAGTTATGAAAAGAAGGAAATCACAGTAGATTCTGTGGAAGTCCAAATGATCACCACTACCTACTTTGAGAACCTGTACTTTAATAAGATGGAAAACACAGAAGTTGACAGGTTCCTAAATACATATGAATTTCAAAAGCTGAACTAAGAAGATATGAACATTCTAAATGACCCAATGTTAGTCAGTGAAATTGAAAATGTAATTAAAAACTTAGCAAGAAACAAAACTAGATGCCACTGGATTCACTGCTAAATTGCACAAGAAATTTAGACAGATGTAATGCCACTACTCTTCAAACGATTCAATGAAATTGAAAGGAAAGCAAGACTCTGAAAGTCATTCCTAGAAGGAGATAGTACCCTGATACCAAAACCAGAGAAGAATCCAGCCAAAAAAGAGACTACAGGAAAATTTCTCTAATGAATATAGACATAAAAATCCTCAGTAAGGCAATGGCAAACACAATGCAGCAAATCATCAAGAAGATCGTACACCATGACCAACTAATATTCATTACAGGGATGCAGGGATGGTTCAATACACAAAAATAATAATAAATGGAATGCACCATATCCACAGAGCCAGGAAAAAAAAA
>NW_022960138.1:0-238 GCF_012274545.1 Fukomys damarensis | reverse complement strand
TGAGGGGTAGGGCATGTATAGTACTCTGGGTTTGAGTTCTAGCACTGACAAAAAGCCAAGATTTTGATATTTTTGTCTGCTTGAGAAATATGCAAGTTATACTCCCTGTTTGGTCACAGATTGTTTTTTCCCTTTAAAATGGAGGGTCATGTTATCTTGGCCAGGTTGGCCCCACGCTCCTGGGCTCTAGTGATCCTCCTGCCTCAGCCTTCCAAGCAGTTGGGACTCTAAGGCACAT
>NW_022960137.1:0-801 GCF_012274545.1 Fukomys damarensis | reverse complement strand
AAGCCATGTGGTGAGGTGGGTACAAAGTGGGACAAAACTATAAGACCCAGTGGAAAATTACAAAGGTATGCATGAGGTGGGGCAAAACCATGACCAACCAATATTACAAGTACAGTCACTCAGGTAATTTTGATTAAATGGAGGTCAAATGGGGGAGCAAGTCACGTAGCAAGGGTACAAGGATCTTCTGCAAGGGTGGGGGTCAGGGATATTTCCTGGAAAGGCTGGGTTAAGATCTTGCCCACCACCCAACCTATTTAGAATATCAATCACTGCTATTCACCCCCAGAGGAAGCACAAGGGTATAGTAGTTTCTCTCCTTTCTCAATTCTGGCCTTCATTGAATGTGTCTTGATTGTCCTCCATGTTGGCCCCTCCTGAGCTGGCCCTGTCTAACTACCTGAAAGGTATCTAATTAAGTTACCTATCTGCAGTAGTCAGACAAGGTTGGGCCCTCAAAGTCAATGGAGAGGAGGAGAACCATAGAAGCTGTGGCTCCAGGAACATTTGAAGATTAGTCACAATGGCCAGATTTGCATACTTCCCTAAGGGATGAGCAGAAGTTTGAGATTATTGGTACTATCCTTTTGGGCTTTCTGTTATAGAAAGACCATTATCTCATTGGGGGTGTGTCATCCTCTCCCACCCACTAAGACTAAGGCTACAGATTATTGACCAAGGTGAATGATATCATCCATATTCCCTTGTTACTACTGGTTCAATATTACCTAAGCAACTATACTTGTAATCTTATTGGTTGATTATAGTTTTTACCCACATTGTACCCACCCCTTATGACTT
>NW_022960136.1:0-205 GCF_012274545.1 Fukomys damarensis | reverse complement strand
ATGGTATCCAACCAAAAGCAGTTTCCTTTGATGTGATCTCCATTCAGGTAGCCTGTGTTCACCTTTCTGCCCTCGGCCATACAACAGTGCCAAGGGTCCCGAACCAGCTGAACATTCTGCAAAATACCACATTGGCCTAGCTTGCTGTGGGCTAGAGGATTGTGTGGACAGGAGGTGACCTCAGAGAGGAGCAGGGAGACCCCAA
>NW_022960135.1:0-222 GCF_012274545.1 Fukomys damarensis | reverse complement strand
AGGCAGGTGGCATGATTGAGCTAAATCCCAGGCCCTAAAACACATTTTTAAATGAAGAATCTGCACTTTGTAGTTTGTGCTCTATGCCAAGCTGTCCTAACCACATCAGGGACAGATACCCGGGCCTCAATGGCACGGGTTAGCACCTGTCTCCCCTTCCCTTTCCCTGGGATTTTGGTCCTGGATTTGAGGGATTCCTTTTACGACCCTCACCTGGACACC
>NW_022960134.1:0-286 GCF_012274545.1 Fukomys damarensis | reverse complement strand
GGGCTCAATGTTTAGTATGTATTTTTCATGTGAAAATGAGGCATTTTGGAGTACTCCAGTTCTACACCGAGAGCGCCCTTCCAGCCTTCCTGTATGGGAGGCTCTCGCTCTGGGCTTTCACATCTGGGAGAGGGCACCGGGCAGTGTGAGTAGCTCAGCAGCAGAGCACCAAAGATGGCAGTGACTGCGTGGACCCACAATTTCTGGCACCTTTTGAAATTGTATTTATTTTAATTTAGAGATGCTAGGGGTTTTAGTGACTGAATCACTTAAACCTGTGTGTTGG
>NW_022960133.1:0-220 GCF_012274545.1 Fukomys damarensis | reverse complement strand
AAAGTGCACAGGATTCACTTTATGGACCTCCTGGCTCCAGCATCGTTGTCATTTAAAGCTTAACTTTAAATAATCCACTGGTTTTCCACCTGCAAGCCGGTTTCCTTCATTCGTTGCTTGGCCACAAGATGGCGGACTTTTATGCTATTTTCTTCCATCTTTACCAGCAAAACAGAACCTTAGGAGACTATCAATTCCTAAACAAAAGTCTGATAAATGC
>NW_022960132.1:0-549 GCF_012274545.1 Fukomys damarensis | reverse complement strand
GCACAATCTGAATTCATTCCATTACTAAGGATAATCAGTTTTCTAACTCGAAGTAGTTTCTGTAGGACTTCTCTATTGTAAAGTCACTCTTCAAAATTAGTATTTTGTTTAGAGGAAAGAACTATGAAGCAATGTAAATATTCTGCTCTTGACGGGCCTTTAAGGTGGATAAATTACATATCGTGCATTATGGATTTATTTTTAAGAATTTTATCCAATAGGCTACAAACACATTGCTTCCAATTAATTTGTTGTTATCAGATGTGCTCAGTTTATTTGAGCTGGCATCCGAGTCTTCCTGGCATTTCTTCAACATTATGTTGATACTTGCTTTACAGCAAGACAAGACGCTCTGAGCTCTCTTCTGTCTTTGCACTAGCCTGAAAATCAACTATCTGTCAGGGATTTCTGGTTCTTTTAGCAAATAATACAGTAATTCCTCAGTTCACAAATGCTTCAGTTCATGAACAATTCCATCTGCAAACAAAACCATTCAGCAAAAGTTTGGGTCCCTGCATGGACTCCGCCGTGGGAAGTGAACAGGACTGC
>NW_022960131.1:0-228 GCF_012274545.1 Fukomys damarensis | reverse complement strand
TACAGTCACCATCCACACCCCTTTGGACTTCAAGTCCACTGCATCGTCCCTATGCCAAGTTGATTCTCCTCTGCAAATTGGGGATGATCTTGTACAATGCCCAGATTACTATGCCCAGCTAATTCTGGAACTGGGAAGAGACCAGCCCAGGAAGCAGAGGGAGGGTGCGCCCTTTCTGCACTGGGGGAAGTGGGGAAGGAGGAGGAATTCTAGGCAGCCCCTTCCTGC
>NW_022960130.1:0-244 GCF_012274545.1 Fukomys damarensis | reverse complement strand
ATGATGTCTTCCAATTTACAAAGGTAGGTCAGTTAGAAGCGTCACTGGTGGGAAAGGGCAACAATGATTTGCTATGGTGACGTGATCACAAGAGACTTCCTGCGCTTTGACATCAAAGAAATATGCCAAGAGCACATTTTGATTTCTTTTCACAATTTCCTCATGAATTGACTAGGGAAAGGAACAGTTAGGATGGGTCTTGGGATCTGGCTGATAATGACCGAGGATGGGGCTTCAAGTAAAA
>NW_022960129.1:0-339 GCF_012274545.1 Fukomys damarensis | reverse complement strand
ACTGGCTATGTCAGGGAGTGGGGATAGTACTGCCCTCACTCTGCCAGGATCTCAGCATGTGGGAGACTCTAAGGGATAGGAATCACCTGGAGGGTCCCTGAGTGCTCTAAGAGCCTCGCTGTGAGGGGACAGTGGATGATCCTGGCCCTACTGGGGGACACATGGGTATTCTAGGAGCACATGGGTGCTCCAGGGTCTCATTGTGGGCACCCACGGTTGCTGTAGGATCTCAGTTTAGAACCCACTGATGTTCCGGGGCCTTGCTATGAGAGCCCGTGGATACTGCAGGACCTCATTATGGTGACTCATGACTGCTCTCCTGCCTCATGCGGGGATTCA
>NW_022960128.1:0-205 GCF_012274545.1 Fukomys damarensis | reverse complement strand
TTTTAAAATATATTAAAAGACAGGCTGTTGTATAGTAATACAAGGCTCTGTTGGCTCTAGCAGATGTGTAGGAAAAGAGTGGGCTTCTTGTTCAGTGTTTCGCTTCCTCTCCTCTTACCTCTCCATGGAGCTGACAAGACTATGGCAACTAGGACTTCCCTTTATAATTGTACTAGAATTGCTCTCCACTTTGTGAGGATTAGGT
>NW_022960127.1:0-241 GCF_012274545.1 Fukomys damarensis | reverse complement strand
GTAATAGAAAATATATGATACTTATTTGAATCTGGCTTATTTCATTTAACACAGCGGTCTCTACTTCATTCATTTTTTCTGTAAATGACATCGTTTCATTCTTCATGAGTGAATAATATTCCATTATGTATATATGCCATGTTTTCTTTATCCATTCATCTGTTCATGGGCATTTAAACTCTTTCTAATTGTGTTAGTATAAACATGTGTATCTGTTTATTAGTATGGTTTGTTGTCTTTA
>NW_022960126.1:0-256 GCF_012274545.1 Fukomys damarensis | reverse complement strand
ATTAAAAACTTAATTTGAAAAAGTAGAATAAAGAAACAAATTACTTATTTTTATGATCTTGGGCTAACTACTTAATTTTCCAGTACCTGAAATTTTCTGAGTTGGAAGTCTACCATCAAGAACCCTGTGATGAGCGGGAAGTTTAATATTTTCCTAAGTAATTGCATGTGCCATACAATCTTTCACTTCTGACGCATATAATTTCTTTGATGCAGAAGTTGGGGCTCTGACAGATTTCTTTTTTGCAAGTTCCTTC
>NW_022960125.1:0-605 GCF_012274545.1 Fukomys damarensis | reverse complement strand
ACCAAATTAGCTCCACGCATTGCCAAACACTCTCAGGACCAAGGCTAAGCTCACTTTTAAAAAGTTGGTTTCTCTCTCCTCAAAAAGTCGTGGATGGAAAGAACATGGCATTCGTAAACTATTATCAGCCTAAGAACAGATGTAGCCTAGCAAAAAGCAACCAGAGATGAACACAGCCAGGGCTCCACAAGACAGAGAAGAGGAGGCAATCCACCTACATTGCCTTTGGCCAGTATTCACCTCATCCAACTACCATTCTTTGGATCTCTGGGACGGCCTATGCTCTATTCTTATCTTGCTACTGAATTTCAATTTCCCTACTTTTCACTACTCGAAAAGTCAGAAGAACAGGACAGCTTCTAGGACAACACCAACTCCTTTCTTGCCCTAGAGTCACACTGTCCCTCACCTGTGGGCTAAGTAATCTCAATTTACAAGGTTTCAAGTGATTTTTGCGAAACCACAGAGCAAGTGGATCTACAGCCACTGTTAGGCCTAGTACTGTGCATCTAAGGCCTTTGTTCTTCACCAATTTGCCCAGGTGTGTATGTAAACACTTAGCAAACTTACCGAGTAGTACTCATACCAGCGGGCTCCAGGGAAAT
>NW_022960124.1:0-1481 GCF_012274545.1 Fukomys damarensis | reverse complement strand
TCTTTTTCTAGAAGCTAAAGATTCAGTATTAGATTGTTTATTTGAGCTCTCTCTATTTTCTTAGTGGGGACATTCACTGCTATCGATTTCCCTTATAGAACTGCTTTCATTGCATCCCATATATTTCTGTATGTTGTATTGACATTATCTTTTAATTGTAGAAACTTTCCAATTTCTCTTTAATTTCCTCTGTGACCCATTGGTTGTTCAGCAGGGTGCTATTTAATTTCCATGTGTTTGTGAGCTTCTTGTGGTTTCTTAGGCTATTGATCTCCAGCTTAATTGCACTATGGTCTGATAGTATACAGGGGATAACTTCAATTCATTTGCATTTACTTTAAGCATATTCAGTTCATGAGCTAGCATGTGGTCTACTTTGGAGAATGACTTGAGTGCAGCTGAAAAGAATGTATACTGTGATTTTGCAGGGTGGAACACTCTTTAGATAACTACTAAGTCCATTTGTTCTAAGACTTGGTTAACTTCTGTTATTTTTTTGTTTATTTTTTGTTTAGATCATCTGTCTATTTTTATCAGTGCAGTATTAGTGCTTATTTGGTTTTTCATATCCATTAATATTTGTTTTGTTTGTGGCATTGATATTGAGTGCATATATATTTATGAGTGTCATTTCTTGCACTTGTATTGTTCCATTTACAAGGATGTAGTAGCCTTCTTTGTCTCTCTTCATTAGTTTTGGCTTGAAATTTATTCTGCCTATTTTTTTCAGGCTCCTGTTGCATGGAGAACTGTTTCCTTCCTTTTACTCTCAGTCTATGAATTTCTTTGGGGAGTAAGTGTGTTTCTTGTATAAAGCATATTGTTGGATTTTGCTTCTTAATCCATTCTACAGCCTGTTTTTTTGACTTGTGAATTGAAGCCATTAACATTGATGGCTATAACTGTTATATATTGACTTTTTATTGTCATGTTATTTTCCTGTTGCGGGTTCTTTTATTTTGGGTTTTTTTTTCCCCTCTCTCCCTTAATTTTTTTTCCTTGCCTGGTATATTTGTCCTGTTGGTCCTTATGGAATTATGGTCTTCATTTTCTTTTTCCAGCATATTGTTTAGAGGTATTCGGAGTGCAGGTCAAAGAGGCATAACCTCAAAATATGCATCCCCCCTCAGCTTTTCCCTTCTTTCTCTTTTTCCTGGCCACCATGATATGTCTGCCTGGGGAGCTCATCATCACCACAGATTTTCTGCCCAGTGAGGACCACACAGCTGCAGGGGGAGATCACCAGTGCCCCAGGTCTTCAGTCCAGTGAGGACAGCCCAAGCTGCACAAGGAGCTTGGCAGAGCCCCAGGCCTTCATCAAGCAGTCCAGTGAGGAATATCCACCTGCACGAAGAGCTCACTGGTGCCCCAAGTCTTCAGTCTAGGTACTACTACCCAGCTACATGAGGAGTTCGCCAATACCCCAGGCCTTCATTGAGCAGACTGGTGAGGAACGCCTCTCCTTCATCCTATGCTCTCAG
>NW_022960123.1:0-1256 GCF_012274545.1 Fukomys damarensis | reverse complement strand
TCTCTCTCTCTCTGGATAGAGAGTGTTTGTCTATAACTGATTGCCTCAATATAGCAAATTGCAGTTATATTCACCTTGAAGATGATGCTAAGTAGGATATTTTTAAATGTTTTTCTTTGTAAAGCTTCAAATAATCATTGGTATTTTGCATATGGATATCTTATGCTTGGGTTTTCTTTTCAATTGGGCACTTGGTAGAAAAATCAATAATCCTAAAAAAATGGCCTGGTGGTCATCTAGAAATATTATTTAATATGCTACTTTGCTCTCTAGCCCTTTGATGTGATAGAGACTATGCTTAACTATTGTTGTTGTTATAAAGTCTTCAAGTGTCTTAGTAAATCCATCTAGGCATACTATGAAATAAATGCTATAAGTATATTCATATATGGGCACACATGCATAGATTCAGAGCTGTTTTATAGGAACTATTTTTAATTGATCTTGACATGAATATTAAATAAAATAGGATGAACCCCAAAGATGCCAATTAGGAAAAGTAGATGTTCTGATCTTGTGTTATTAATATATTATATAATTTCTGATAGGAGAAACCCAAGAACAAATTGACAGCATTTATTGTTCTTTCAATATTTCAGAAAAATGTCATTTTTGTCTCAGTCTGTGAGCTGCTCATAAAAAACAAATCTATGGTTTTGACAGAACCGGGCTCTCTATACCAAATCACGTAATAGTTTATTACTAGTTTATTAAATTAATGTATTATTCCCTTATGTGAATGAGTTGTATGTAAAGATACACTGTAAGCCAATGGCAGGGCAAGGAGTCGTGCAGGAACACTATGAGAAACAAGACATACTGTAGGCAATGGGGAGTGATGAAAGGCCTGAAAGAAACGGTGCATGACTTAATACTTTTGTCAACTTTCTGCATGTTATATATTAGGGGCCTGAAAGTATTTTATTCAAATCACACTAAAACCTATCTGACACATTTTTAAATGAAATGAATTACACACAGACTATTTCCACTGCCCTTTCCAAGTGGACAAATTGTTTTACTTCCCAGTGGTATTTTGTGTGCCTTTGTCACCCAGCCATCCCAAGGCCTTAAGAGTATCATTTTTCCTAATGCTGGCACTGGTTCCTCCGGAGCCCTACAAATAGCATCCCCTGCTCTGGGTTCTGGGAGCTGCCATGAATAAAGCAATAAAACCCAGCCCAGCCCTTACGGAAGCAAGAGGATCACAAAGAAGAGGTGGCATTCCTTTCTTGAAGGTGTTGGTACAGGGCTTG
>NW_022960122.1:0-222 GCF_012274545.1 Fukomys damarensis | reverse complement strand
GAGAAAAAAAAAATCACCAATTGTGACAAAGGGGATACTATAACAGGTAACTGCAGATGTCCTGACTGAGTAAATTTAGGAAAGAATATCTTTTAGTTCATGAGCTTTATATGAGAATTTAAATTGATGGCTGAGTATCTCTAAACTGTAGCAGTCAATGTTCTTACCTGTGGTAATGAACAAAATATTCCAAATCAGATGTCACAGACTGGGACTGTGGAA
>NW_022960121.1:0-298 GCF_012274545.1 Fukomys damarensis | reverse complement strand
CATGCTTAAAATTGCATCATTTTATTGGGTATAATTATTCAAACAGTATTGATTTAAAGCACTGAACAAGACAACACACAGCCCATTCACATGGGAGACCTAAGTCCCAGTAGTGCCACTTGTATATACTAGGTACGTAACACTGAAGAATTTTTTATCTTGTCTTTCCCTCAACTTCTTCTTTGAAAAATAAAAACAACAAACTTAATGAAATCATTATCATAATTGAGCCACCTATTCTACTAATGGATACTTAAGGATATGAAATCATATGTCAAAACGATATGTAGGCTCTCAC
>NW_022960120.1:0-211 GCF_012274545.1 Fukomys damarensis | reverse complement strand
TCCAGCTGCAAACAGGAGGACACTCAAAGGACAGGAAGCGGCTACTCGTGGGCAGGTAGTTTGTTCCCCACGTGGTTCTGTCTGCAAAAGATGTGGCTAGAACGGAGTACCTTGAAAAGACTATCTCCTCCATCCTCAGGCGAGGACCGGGTTAGAGAGTGTCCCTTGGACTAGTTAGGAATACAAGAAGGGAGACCAGGAACCCTGAAAT
>NW_022960119.1:0-1285 GCF_012274545.1 Fukomys damarensis | reverse complement strand
GAACCAACATCTGTCATGTAAGAGTACAAGATCCCAATGATGAATGTAACTGAACTATATATTTAAAAAGTACTAATAAACTCAGTAAGATTAATAAATAAATAAATAAATAAAGTTGTTTGGAATTAGATAAATACAAAAGAATCTGATCTGAATCTATTACTTCAAAACAGGTTCCTACTCAAAAATAGCACATAGATTATGATTCTATAATCATACATGCATATATACATATATGTAAATAAATAGAAAGATATATTTCAGAGGTGATAGGGATTGAACCTAGGTAAGCAGATGCTCTACCAGAGCTACATCCCCAGCCTAATTCCACTGTCATATATCTTAGATGCACATATGTATAAGAAAAAGAAAGTCAAGAAGGCATCATCATTATATCAACAGTGGATTTATACTCAAGACCAGAGGTCATTTTTATTTCATCATATTTGCCTATCTGTGTTTGCTCATATTTTGCCAAAGTAAGGATTACAGTGGTACCTCAGTTCAGTACACGAACTTGATTCTTGCCATGATTCTGGTCACAGAGTCAGACGAAAATCAAATCAAATTCAATAGCTAGGTTCATTGTTGACCTTACGGGGAAATCGGATTCAGTTCTTGTCCCACTGGGTTTGTAATCAGAACTGTGGAGAGACTTGAGTTCATGAACTGAGGTACCAATGTAGTAGTATATGAAATATTAAGATAACAGCTTCCATGTTCTCTGAATTTTATTTATAAAAACAGACAAAGTTAAATATCCCATTTGCTATCATCAACACACTTACATAGTATGGTTCTGCTTCCCTTTCAGTTATCTCATCTTGATACAGAGTGAAGCAAGTTGGAATTCGTCCAAACCACACATCTCGAAGCACATCTTTGTCATCTGTCATTCTTCCAGTGGTTAAAGCAGTACATACAGGCTTATTTGTTTCTTCAACCAAGGTCAAACTAAAAATAAAATGAAGCACATTAGTCAGATCTTTGCAAAGAGAAATGAATCCACCACAAAACAAAAAGTCTGTAGAAAAAAAATGAATGGCATGAATATTATTCACTTCAAGAAAGAAAACACTACAAGACTGAGCCAGGCACTGTGGCAAACAGCTATTGCCCCTCCTACGCAGGAGGCCAAGAATGGTGGATTGCTTCTGTGCAGTATTTTGGGGGTAACCTAGGCAACATGATGGGACCCCACTATCTTTTTAAAAAAAGAAACACCAAGCCAGACATGGTGGTGCAAGCATGTAATCCCAGCTAATCAGGATGCTGAGACAGAGTG
>NW_022960118.1:0-200 GCF_012274545.1 Fukomys damarensis | reverse complement strand
TTACGTGTGTTCAACCAGTCGTCCTGTGTTGGCCTCACTGCGGTCCCCCTTCTCAGTTACCTGCACCCTTAGCTCCGAAGCCTTCCCAGGGCTCTGCTGCACAAACCATCACTTCTTGGCTTTCCTGGGAGTGGACGGGGTTCAGTCACCCTTGGGGCCTAGAATTCCCGAGTCCCACACATGGGCCCTTGTCTGGGTCT
>NW_022960117.1:0-576 GCF_012274545.1 Fukomys damarensis | reverse complement strand
GAGAAGTTCAATTTGGATTTGCCTTTGACATTTAATTTAGCTCATAAATAGTGAGTGTCCCTTTTAAAACCCAGTGACAATATGGTGCATGTCTGAAATCTCTGCTGTGTGGGATGCTGAGGCGATACATTCCTAAGTTCAAGTCTTGCCTGGGCCATTTAGTGAGACCCTATCTCAGAATAAAGGGTGGGGAAAAAGCGCGTTGGTAGGACACCCCTGAGTTTGATCCCCAGCTCAGCAAAAAGTTACAAACTCAGTGGTACAATGGGCATTTGTTATATTCTTCAGGTTATTGGTGCTGCACAGTATCCAAGATAATTTATTTTAAAGTAGTTTTCCATTGAGACTGGAAAGAATGACCAACTTTACACATAATGATGTCAACTTTATGTGGGGATTGCATATTTTAATCTATGTGTTCCTTAAAAGTAGCGTTGTGAAGCAGATTGTGATACGTTATTTTTCATATGGTGTGGCATCAGGGTCTGGTCTGTGGAACGAAACACATAGCCTAGTATACTGCACATATATAGCTGATAAGTTAGTGTATTGTAAATATGGCTCAAGCTAATATGT
>NW_022960116.1:0-265 GCF_012274545.1 Fukomys damarensis | reverse complement strand
CACGGGCACCATGCTCATCACAGTTGAAGACATCAATGACAACTGTCCCACACTGGTGAACCCCGTGCAGAACGTCTGTGAAGACCAGCCGTATGTGAACGTTACAGCGGAGGACCTCGATGGACACCCCTACAGTTGGCCTTTCAGCTTCTCCATCATTGATGCACCACCCGGAATGGCAGAAAACTGGAAAATAATACGCCAAGAAAGTAAGCAAAACTGTTGGACTACATTAAAATCATTTATGAATATTAAGCATGGTAGA
>NW_022960115.1:0-202 GCF_012274545.1 Fukomys damarensis | reverse complement strand
AAGACTCCACATTTAATGACCAAGTTCCGTTCCTGCAACCAGCTTATAGTATGTACATTAAAATATTCAAACAGAAATGGTCAAAGGAAACTGCAACTTGATGTCTTTGCTGTTATTTGCATAACTCTTACATGCAGTACTGTCCAGTGTAACAGAACATAAAGCTACAGTACTGCACTGTATAGTAAGATCAGCAAAAATT
>NW_022960114.1:0-210 GCF_012274545.1 Fukomys damarensis | reverse complement strand
TCAGGTAAAGTTTAACATTGTCACCTCTGTTGGGTGCAGTAACATCCACACTGAAAGTAGGAGCAGCTGTATTTATTTCAAATCAGGCAGGTGTCCAAGGAAGGTGAGTTATCTCATTAACTTCATAGGCAGTGCCTTTTCTGTGTGTTCCTGATATCATTACTAATATCATTATCCTGGGAGTTAATATCTCAACACATTAAGTTGGGA
>NW_022960113.1:0-2067 GCF_012274545.1 Fukomys damarensis | reverse complement strand
CCCCCGTTCATGCAGCCGAAGGCATCCAGGGAAGCTTTCTGAGGCTCAGCCTGGGGTCCCCTTGGACTTCTGGAGTGGAGAGAAAGGCTGAGGGCATGGCCTTCACAACGGAACACTAGGACACACTCGTGACTGTCACTGTGGGGAGTGCCAGGGACTCCTCATGCCCCAGTGGATTGATTTGAAAATATCTGGTGAAGAGGACCTGGGGAAGGCGCAAGAGGGGAACATGTTCAGAGCGACATCTCAGGAAGATCGACTGCATGACAGGCACAGGTAGATGGGACAGAAAATACCTAGAGGGGAAGCAGTGGTGGCAGCAGCATTGCAGAAATCCCAAAGAATTCATGTGAATTTGCAGGGAAGTGTGGGGTTTGTCTTGAAATTTAATTATTTATTTATGCGAGGCATTTGGTGTTAGCAGTGGCAGCCTCTTCTCTCGGTGGAATTGTATGAATGAGAGCAGGTCTTCTGAGAAGCAGGTCTGCCATCAGATGGGAGATGCGATAGATTTTTTTTTTCTTTTGGCAGTACTAGGGGTTGGACCGGGGATCTTTTCATTGAGCTACATCCCCAGTCCTTTTCAATATAATTTTTTTTTTTGAGATAGGTTTTCCCTGAGTCACTTAGTTGCCCAGGCTGGACTTGAACTTGCCTCCAGAGTGCTGACTACAGTAGGTGACTGGAGGGCCACGGTGGTGAGGTGCAACAGTGCACACTCTCACTGGGTTGCCCAGGCAACTGGCCTCTTCCTGCTCTCCTATGGGTCAATATCAAATGACCTGTCTCTTTAAAGTATACTTGTGATACACAATAACTGCATCATCTTGGAGAGCTGCTTCATATACATATTATATCTTGATCGTTCTCACTTCCCCTTGTTCCCTTAGATCCTTTTCCTATCTCCTGAGAGTCTACCTCCTTGTTTTCTACTGTATCTTTCATCTTCCTCTTTTAATTATTTAACTTTTGGGGTCTCAACTATTAGAGAAATCACCTGACATCTAACCTTTTGTATCTGATTTATTTCACTAGCATCATGATCTCGAGATCCATCCTTTTTTTTTTTACAACCAACTCCACCTTATCCTTCTTTGTGGCTGAGTAATATTGCATGTGTGTATATACAATATCTTCTTTATTCGCTCATCTGTTGTTGGGCATATCAGCTACTTCCATGATTTAGCTTTTGATAGTTGTTCTGCTCTAAACACGGATGAGCATGTGTCACTTTGCTGTGACATCTTTAACTCTTTTGGGGAGAGGCCCAGAAGAGGTATACCTGGGTCAAATGGAATTTCTATTTTTCTTCTTTGAGGACTCTCTGTACTGCTTTCCATAAAGGTTGTGCTAGTTAACATTTCCACTAACAAGGTATAAGCGTTCTCTTTCCCCCATAACCTCACCAGCATTTGTTGTTTTTTGAGTCCTTGATGGTAGCCATTCTTTCTGGAATAAGTTGGAATCTCTATTGTTAGGATTCCCATTTGTCTAATGGCCAATGATGCTGGACATGTTTTATGTACTCTACTTATTGGCCATTTGCACTTCTGAAAAGTGTCCATTTCAATTACCCATTTTTGGTTGCTGATTTTATTTTGAGTGGGTCTATTTTTTTTTAATTCCTTAAATATTCTAGGGAGTAGTCCTCTGTCCGAGGAATAGCTGGCAGTTTTTGCCCATTCTGAGGGTTGTCTCTTCACTCTGTTGGTGGTTTCCTTTGCTGTTCAGAAGCTTTTTTAAAAAAAATCTGATATGATCCCATCTGTTGATTCTTGGTACTGTTTCCTGTGCATTGGAGTTCTGCTCAGAAAGTCCTTATGGGACTCTTTGTCTATAAGAGTTTTACCAGTTTTTTTCTTCCAGCAAACTCAGTGTTTCTGTGTTTATATCTAGTTCTTTGTTCCATTTTGATTTAATTTTAGGATGGGTAAGAGATACAGATCTAGATTCATTCTGTTGCATGTGCATAGCCAGTTTTCCAGTACCATCAAATGAACAGAGTTTGAGAAAAAAGGAAGGCTGGACCTCACGCCTCTAGGGCAGAGGTGGGGAGCCTGTGGCATG
>NW_022960112.1:0-268 GCF_012274545.1 Fukomys damarensis | reverse complement strand
ATTGAAAAGTTTGGAGAGTAAAGGCAGTAATTCTTCTCTAAATGTCTTGTAAAATTCAGCAGTTAATCCATCAGGACCAAGGCTTTTCTTTGTTGGTAAAATTTTAATTATATTATTCAATTTCACTCATTGTAATTGGGGTGTTTAAAATGTTTTTATCTTCTTTGTTCAGCTTTGGTAATTCATAATTATCTAAAAATGTCCATTTCTTCTGTGTTTTCCAATTTATTAGAGTACAGATTCTCCAAGTAGGTATTATTCAACCTCT
>NW_022960111.1:0-208 GCF_012274545.1 Fukomys damarensis | reverse complement strand
TGCCCAGCACTGTGAGGGGGTATTTTATTAAATATTGCTAGCTCTGGGAAAGATCAAAATTCAAAATTCAACATATTGTTTCTACTGAATGCATATCTTTTTTGTACCATCATAAAGTTAAAAAATTTATGTCAAGCTATTTTACGTCGAAGACTATATGTATTGGCAAATCTACTTTAAAAACGTAAGAGATGCACTACATTCAGGG
>NW_022960110.1:0-215 GCF_012274545.1 Fukomys damarensis | reverse complement strand
GACAGTTTCCTTAACAAGAATAATAGTTATTGAGCCATTCCTGGATGTCAGGTGCTGGGTCCTACATTCTATGTAGAGAGCTTGAGTTCATCTTCACAGTCTTCCCTGTGCTAGAAATGCTACATTATTTTACTGTACAGAATAGAAAAGAGCACAGCATTTTGATGTAATTTGTCATAGGTGTTTTATTTTAAAACACTGAATGGAGGTGTCTG
>NW_022960109.1:0-234 GCF_012274545.1 Fukomys damarensis | reverse complement strand
TGAGAATTTTAGAATGTGAGCTGCCAGAGAATCTAATCCAGATGTTTAGCTGAAATCTTCCAAATTTTAAAATACTACTCAAGCCAACTAAAAATATCTTGTGGGCCACTATAGGGTCCCCAAAGCCCAATCTGTGACTTACTTGGGCTTTGAAGGAAAAGAATCTAGGAAGAAGTTTAATTCCTTCCTTCAGGCTATTTCAGCTTGCTGCCCCAAGGAAGAGAACACAAAAGC
>NW_022960108.1:0-439 GCF_012274545.1 Fukomys damarensis | reverse complement strand
TATCAAAATTATACAACACTGATGAAGTGAATGAGAGGCACATGTAGGAGGAAAGATATACGATCATTGTGAATTAGAAGAAATAATATTGTTCTAATGTCCACACTATCCAAAAGCAACCAGCAAAATCAATGCCTTTCTTGTCAAAACATCATGACATTTTCATAGAAATAGAAAAAACAATATGAAAATGAATATGGAACTACAAAAGACTGCAAAGAGCCTCATGGTATACATAGAAAGAAGATAGTGGAGGCATCATGATACCTGATTTAAAGGGTACAGTTTAAACTGACAGCCATCAAAACAATCTTATACTGCACCCAGAACAGACACACAGATTAAAACATCCCAGATACAAACCAAAGCACATAGTCACTAGGAGTTTGCTTTTGAGTGCCTCTCCTTCCTTCCTTCCTTCTTTCCTCTCTTTCTTTCT
>NW_022960107.1:0-923 GCF_012274545.1 Fukomys damarensis | reverse complement strand
CACACATTCAGAAGGACACATACAAAAATCAAGGTCATGCAACACACAGATATTGGCAGGAGCATAAAGAAAGATGTATCATGAGACCGAGATTTCTTTCTATTTAATAAACGTGCTGATGAGTTAAAAATATAAAATGCACCATAAAGAAATCCAACACATAAACCACAATGTGCAGATTCAGGGTATGTTAATATTTTATTTATTATTACCTATTGAATTCTTATCACCTAATACTTGGCATGATACGTAGATTGGTGTTAATGCAGTTTAGTTTAATGAATGGTTGGATGAAATAGTTTCCAGGCCATTTTTATCCCTATGTTGGCTTAATTGGATGAGTAATCACTTTGAAGAGAGATGCATTGACAAAGTCTGACCAGTGCTCTGTCCACTCGCTAACTCCACAAATATTGATTGAGTGCCTTCCAGGGCCAGGAATGTACTAGATAGTAGGGGACGGCCACATCCTTGCAGAGAAGATCCCTGGTCTCTTGGAGCTGTCTTTCCTCCTGTGAAAGATAAACAAATCTACAAATAATTCCAAACACAGAATGAAAGAAATTAAACATTACTGGTAGGGTAGAGAGATGGGTGAAGAGAGTAGGTGGAGAGTCTCAGTAGGTCCCATTTGTGGTGAAGTTTGCACTATGAGAAGAAATTAATCTGGGGAAGCTCAGTGGGAACTGTGTTCCAAGTAGAGGAAATTCCATGTGCAAAGCCTGCAGGAGGAACAAGCTGGGAGTATTTAGCAAACAAAGAGAACATCACTGTAGCTGGAGTGGAATGAAGAAGAAGAAAACCTTCTTCAGGGTTAAGCTGCAAAAGATAGCCAAGGACCAGATAATGTCTGTTGTGTGCTTGATGTTACCAGCTTTAAATAAGGTTTCTTTCATTAAATTTCAGCCATCACAATATTTTTT
>NW_022960106.1:0-275 GCF_012274545.1 Fukomys damarensis | reverse complement strand
GATATGGCACAGGTGTCCTCTGACATTGAAGCTGTTTCAAAAGATGGTTCCAATGGTTCAGAAACTCCTCTTACATCTTCGTGTGGGCACATGTTCACTGAAGAGGAAGGCTTAAGGTCTAAGATAGAGGACGAAGCTGTGCTGGTTATATCTCAAGAATGCTTGTTACGAAGGCTGGATTTCACATTTCATATCTCTGAACCAGATGAAGGCAATGAATTTCTTTGTCTGACTTTCCCCAGAAAAATATGGAAATTAGTTGAAAGTGACAAATT
>NW_022960105.1:0-219 GCF_012274545.1 Fukomys damarensis | reverse complement strand
TCCATATGTTGGTTACTGGAATAAACATGGGGGTGCAGATATCTCTTACATTTCTTACAAATCTAAATTAAATTCTTTGACTATATATCCAAAAGTTTGATTTTTAGATAACATGGAAATTATATTTTTAGTTTTTTGTGGTTTTCTATTTATTTTATATCTTTGTTATTTCTCTTGTTGCTGAGAAAAAACACCCTGCACCTAAAGTCAAGGGAGAAA
>NW_022960104.1:0-227 GCF_012274545.1 Fukomys damarensis | reverse complement strand
TAGCATTTGGGTCAGAACTAGAACATCTACTCCCCCATGAAAGAAAAATCTTGTCCTACATTATTTCTAAAAGCAGTCTGTGAGGAAGCGAGTTACTTTTGATAATTTCCATCTCCAGTCAGTGTTTCCAGAAGTTGCTTTTTATTACCTTTGGACTTCAGCTGTGATTCATATTGTTTCACTTGCATATTTTTGAATTTTTCATGATTTTCCTATTCAATTTTAAC
>NW_022960103.1:0-296 GCF_012274545.1 Fukomys damarensis | reverse complement strand
TAAACCGTGGAAGCGTGCAGTGGCTGAGGTGCCGGTCCCCCTTACCCGAGGTCCCTGTCTGTCATGTCATGGCGTGAACCCCACTAGGGCGTGCTGTTGGTGGCCTCTCCACGCATGCCCACCTGTGGCGGGAGCTGAGGGCTGTGTCGAGCGTGGGTCTGTGACGCACGCCACTTGGGACACTCAGGAGGAAGATTCTAACAGACGACGGGGGAGCGCGTGTTGTGGTTTGCGGTCTTTGTCTTATGAGAATGTACCTTCTGTGTCCACGGGCTCCACAGAAGCTCTGTCATCAG
>NW_022960102.1:0-226 GCF_012274545.1 Fukomys damarensis | reverse complement strand
TCTCGAACTCACAGCGATCCTCCTGCCTCAGCCTCCCGAGTGCTGGGATTATAGGCAGGTGCCTCCACGCCTGGCTAATAGACATTTTATAGTAAGTGAAATGGAGAAAGATATTTAAAGAGCTACAGAGACACACTTTTGATATGAAAAGACTTTGAATGAAGAAATGTTTTGTCCCATTTGAAAGATAAAACGAGATCTATGAAACAAAAGAAAGATAAAAAGA
>NW_022960101.1:0-812 GCF_012274545.1 Fukomys damarensis | reverse complement strand
TGATGAGAAATGTTGTAAATGGCTTCAATTTTAAGAAATAATAAGAAATCTCACTCCCCAACTTACCGAAACAGACCTGCAGATACTGAGAACAAAGTACATAGAAATCATGCTAGTTCTGCCTAGGATGGCCCAGAGCATTCAGAGTGAGATGAGAGCTATGAATAGACCTTTGAGCAACAAGAAAGGATCGAGCAGGAGTAGGAACCTAAGAGAAAGTCTGGATGTGAGCGGTGTCAAAGTAGCCAGTGTTTCTGAAAATTTGAATATTTAATTCATATTCATATTTGAACTTCTGCTAGCATTCATGCTAATAAATAAATGCAATCTCATTTGCTTCTTAGCCTCCATCGTCTGGACTCCTGCAGTATACACTCTCTGTGACATTTTTCTCTTAGAGTATAATTAGAAAGAGTCACAGAGCTCATAAAATGAAAATAAAACTCCTCATTCCTTGGAATAATCATTCTCCCAGGGAGAAACCATTTGAATAAAGCATAGAGAAATCCCCCATTATTATTTATTTGTGACTGTGGCTGATCAAACACAAGAACCGCAATACTGAGAGCCACAGGCAAAGTTTAAGAGAGAAATATCCATTTCTCCTGCCTATTAAAAATAAGCCTCTCGCAAGTGGTCATAAACAGAGATAATGTGCCATGTGTCTTATCATTAATATCAGTTTCTATCTCTTAAAAGTGATCCTAGGTACAGCAGATTATAGTTCTACATTAGAACTATAAAATTTTATTCAAATATGAACACTAAATAAATATCTCATTCAAATATGAACAAGGCAAGAGGAGAAATAA
>NW_022960100.1:0-358 GCF_012274545.1 Fukomys damarensis | reverse complement strand
AAAGGTCTAGTAAAATTACCAATGATATAATCATAGCACTTGGGAGGCTGAGGCAGAGCAGAAGTTCAAGGCCAGCCTGAACCACATAGCATGACTCTCAAAAAACAAGGAGCCTGGGCCAGGGATTTAGCTCAGTGGCACTGTGCCTGCCTCATAAGTGCAACGTCGTAAGTTTGATCCCTGGTACCAAAACAGGCATGGTGGTGCACATCTGTAATCCCAGCACTCAGGAAGCTGAGATAGGAGGATCATGACAAAATTCAAGGCCAGCCCAGAATACATATTAAGGTTAGGGCTTCCTTAGAATACACAGCAAGACCCTGTCTATCTTTCTTATAAACCAAGAAGAAGGAAGAGA
>NW_022960099.1:0-244 GCF_012274545.1 Fukomys damarensis | reverse complement strand
TCTAGACATCTTGTAATGTCTAAACTCTCTCCAGGCAAATTTTCTTAAAACCTCAGGCTCCCAGTTGTCAAGGCAGATTCCTCTGGGTCCCCAGCACCGGCACCTTCTTCTGACCCCCAGGCAAGTAAAGCTTCACTGGATGTCCTTGACTCTAGCATAAGCCCCTAAGAGTGGGAATGAGGTCTTATTAATCTTTATGCTCCTACTGCTTAGTAAAGTCACTACACATAAGGCACCTTCAATA
>NW_022960098.1:0-254 GCF_012274545.1 Fukomys damarensis | reverse complement strand
TTTTTATCTTCTTTGTTCAACTTTGGTAATTCATGAGTATCTAGAAATCTGTCCATTTCTTCTATGTTTTCCATTTTATTAGAATACAGGTTCTCATAGTATGTATTAATGATCTTCTGGATTTCTGTTGGATCTGTTGTGACATCGCCTTTTTCACTCCTGATTGCATGAATCTGATCCTTTTCTTTCCTTTTTTTTTTTGATAAGGTTTGCTAAGTGTTTATCAATTTTATTTATTCTTTCAAAAAAGCAAC
>NW_022960097.1:0-546 GCF_012274545.1 Fukomys damarensis | reverse complement strand
AGCATGCTGGGATGAAGGAACTCATCTACAGCTCACCCTTCTGACCAACCCTTCACCAAACCAGCATCCACATAGTGGCAAAACAATATAAGATGCAGTTAAAAATATTGAGATGAGTAAAACACAGCAATTAAATACATTGTCTAGCATCAGGTAAATACAACTGAGCAGTTGGTATAGGTATATATTTCTTATTTTTCCTATTACATCAACCCAAGTTAGTGGGCACAGCTACAATAGTAATAGTCTTTTAAAAAAAAAAAGTTAACCACACCTGAATTCCTGAGAGTATTTTGCATCATGATCAATTTACAAAGAGAGATTAATACTTTATATCCGTCTTCATCTTTTTTAACCTCTCATTTTAAATGTGAATAAAGGGAAAAAACACCATTTGTTTTGTGTGCATGCATGAAGTTTTGTGTGAATGTTGAGGGTGTTTCTCTCAAAAGTTAAGTGTAATGGATAACTCCTTGTTTTGTTAAAGAGTTCTATATTAGACACATAAATATGTTGGCATTGTAAATGGCCTATCAACTAGAGAAT
>NW_022960096.1:0-205 GCF_012274545.1 Fukomys damarensis | reverse complement strand
GTTTATTGGTACACTTTAGGTACACAGTACAGTTACATTCATTATTGGGATCTTGTGCCTTTATGTGACAGGTCTTGGTTCTCATTTTTCCCCCTTGTCCCTGCCCTCCCTTCACCCCATCACCCCTTCCCCATCTAAAAATACTTTATTTCCATTTTTTTATTTTCTCATATTTTTTCTTTTCCCTTATTCCCTTTCCCCTACC
>NW_022960095.1:0-211 GCF_012274545.1 Fukomys damarensis | reverse complement strand
TCTCTGGACTTTGATGTAGTCAAATATTTCTTTAGGCAGGATCCTAAAGTAGTACACATAAAAAATGGTTGAAATCATCTTCATCAAACATGAAAACACGAAACAACACGACTGTGAAGTAAAAAGGTACATTCCTTCTTACTGGGAATGATGGGGAAAATATTCACAAGAGCTATATCTGACAAAAGGACTCATATTCAAACCATATAAA
>NW_022960094.1:0-219 GCF_012274545.1 Fukomys damarensis | reverse complement strand
AGCAGAGAGGGGGAACAGTGACAGAGAGGAAGGGGCAAGGGATCAGACATAGACCCCAGGGTCGCAGCTCCGTGACCCACTCAGATACACCAAAGTGTGTTGCATCATTCTGTGGGGTGGATTTTGAAGTCAATCAAGAAACTCCACCCTAGATGCCACACTAGCCTTGCATCTCTTTGGGCTGTTTCGGTAGCCACAGGGACTCCTGATTTCTATTGC
>NW_022960093.1:0-864 GCF_012274545.1 Fukomys damarensis | reverse complement strand
TGACTCCTCCAAACAGTTATATAAGATCCTCTGAAGGCACCAAAGTTGATACTTTATATATGTGTGTTCTGATAGTAAAGAATTTGGGACCTTTCTTCCTCTGTGACTGAATTCCTAGAATCCAGGAAGGTGAAGGTTCCGTGCCATGGCCTCAACACTCAGTACAAATCCTGAGGTTTTCCTTAGATGGTGCTGACTCCATAAATGAGAGAAGAGATGAAGCAAGAAAGAATGAATGAATGATGAGGGTTGTCTTCTCATCCAGATGCGGTGCTTGGGTCTTCTAGCCCCTGCAGAACTCAGTGTGTCCCCAGGTCAGCAGAATCTGCTATACGCTACTAACATCCTGTAGGTAAGATATGTGATCCATGCTGACCCATTGTTTCACTTGCATCTTCAAACAGTTTGGGATTAATCCTAGTTTATGTAGGGGCTAAATACAAGGATCTAAATGAAAAGGATTTTATGCGACATCATGTTTTTGCCAACTATACAATTTGGTGACATCATAACATTTACTGTTGTCTTACATTACCCTCCTGAAACCCCAGCATACTCAGGATGAGTCTAGGTCTGTTGCTCTCCATGAGCTGGACAGGTCAGTGCTGGACAAGGCTCCAGTGAGATTTAACCCTTTGGTAGCCATATTGACTACAAACAGTTCTTACTCCAATGTTTTGCTCCCCTTCAAAACCCTAAGAGAGTCCTAGTTACTTTTCTCTTGCTGCTGAGACAAACTACTCAACACCCAAATTTATAGGAAGAAAGGTTTATTTAGCTCACAGTCTGTAGAGATTTCATTCCATAGTTGGCTGGCTCCAAGGCAGGGTAGCATGGAAGTCAGATATCACAGAGGAGAAACAC
>NW_022960092.1:0-264 GCF_012274545.1 Fukomys damarensis | reverse complement strand
CCCTCATTAACTGATTTGTGTGCTTGGACTTTTCTCAGGAAGCCCAACCAACAATTCCAATGACAATGCTGCTGCTGTCAACAATTCCATGTTCATAAAGGACAATTCAGCCGGCCAACCTCCATGCCTGCCCCCTAGGTTGATTCGTCGCCCCAATTCAGCAGGAAGTAGATACAGAAGGCAGACTCTCCACCCCTTTTCCCGCCTGCCATGGACATGTTGGCTGTCGATTGTCATCCAAAAATCAAAGAGTGGGGAATGTTA
>NW_022960091.1:0-227 GCF_012274545.1 Fukomys damarensis | reverse complement strand
TGCTCTTATTAATGTCTGTCAAGAAAGTACTTAATGGTTAAAGTTTTAATTAATCAATTTAATTTATAGTTGGTTTATTATATTTTATAAATAGTATACTTTTCTGAATATTTGCAATTTTAACCATTTGGAAATGTTACCAAATGTTTTTACTCTAAATAATAAACAAAGAATATATAAATTGGGATCTACCAATTGTTTAGTCAATAATGATAAATAAATATGTC
>NW_022960090.1:0-359 GCF_012274545.1 Fukomys damarensis | reverse complement strand
TCACTGCTGTGAAGTTGGATGTATACAATCATCTTTGTGGCAAAGGTGGAGATGAAACAGACACAATGAGTGGTTAAGGAGGAGAAAAACATGGTGATGTGAAGGACAGAGTCAGAGCTGAGAGCAAGAAAGAGAAGGTTCTTGAATACAGTGGCCAGGTACATGGAGAAAAACAGTCCTAAGATGACAAGATGCAGATGTAGCACATCTTAAATTCCCATGAGATGAAATTCTGATGGAAATGTTACATGTCATCTTTCTGTTAGTTTGGTCATTCTGAGAGAAAGAGAAGATTAACTATCACAGAATAACAAATGTGCAGGTACAAAATGCTCCATACATTTGTAATCCAAATTCTC
>NW_022960089.1:0-243 GCF_012274545.1 Fukomys damarensis | reverse complement strand
ATATTTCAATGTGTACTATTGTATAGAAATTAGTACTAAAGCAAAATCCCATCAAGAGCTGTATGGGTAGAGGTCTATAGGCAGGGAAATAATAGCTTCTTAATTACTTAACAATCTCTGAAAATAGGACCCAAGCATCAGTATTTTTCACTTAAACATTTTATTTTGAATAAAAAACCTTCATAAGTGATTTTTATAATCAATAGAATAAGGGCTTCATTAAGTTTTCTGTCTAATCCTGAC
>NW_022960088.1:0-652 GCF_012274545.1 Fukomys damarensis | reverse complement strand
CTTCTAGGAATAACATCAAAATGATGCATTGATTCATGCTCCAGGAAGGAAAACAACAGTCAGCCCAGACTGAAATGAGAGGGAGAGCTCAAGCCAGGAGTCTGCTCATGCGCCCAGCACCTGGGCTAAGCTTGCACTTTTATTAAATACCTCTTAGCAAGAGGCTTGATAGGAAGATCTTGTATATTGCAGTTACTGAGAGACTTCCCTGTACATTTGCAGAATTTCTGAAAGAAAAGAGCCTAATTCCAAGTAAGACTTTTGCCACACATACAAAATGATTAAGGAAACAATCTAGTGGAATAAGACAATGCAGATTTCATTGCAGTGTTAAATCTCGTATTAAGTATCTGACTAGTTGTTTGTAGATCTGTTTCTTAAATGTTGAGTAGAAATCCAGAATCGCTGTGAGATAAATTTCAATGACAACATTAATTTACTTACACTTAGATAACTTTCTAAACTGTCACAGTCCAGTTATACAAGATGTGCAACAGGCAGAGAAGGAAAAAGACAAACATTGCAAATAAGTTCTTATCCACTGGTGGTGCAAAGTCTCAAAAGTTACTCTTGTCCAAATCCTTCTGTTTCTTCAATGGCAAACAATAGCTTTTCCTTCAGTTGCTCATAGCTCTTGTAAGGTGGAAGGTCC
>NW_022960087.1:0-1354 GCF_012274545.1 Fukomys damarensis | reverse complement strand
ATTTCTTTTTTCTCTTCTCTTTTACTTCATCCCTTGATATCTTTCTCCATTTCCAAGGATCTACCTTCTACTTCCTTTAATTTATCCCTTATTTCACTCATTAATGAACTAATGTTTTAAGTTTCTCAGATAGGAGAAAACACAATGTTTAACTTTCTGAGTCTGACTTATTTGGCTTACCGTGATGGATCTACTTCCATTCATTTTTCTGTAAATAATATTAACTCATGTTGCCTTATGGCTGAGTACTGTTCATATTTATCACATTTCCTTTATTCTTTGGTTGACCAGCATCAAGGCTACTTCCATTATCAGCTATTGTGAATTCTGTTGCGATAAAATCATTATACAATTATAGCTATAATAAGTTGACTTTAATGCTTCTGTAGATGGACCATATTGTGGTATAGATAAGTAAAATGGTATTTCTATTACATTCCACAAACAATTACAAAGCTTCCTTTTTTCCCCACATCCTCACAAGCATTCATTGTTTTGTGTATTCTTGATGATATATATCCAGGATGGGATGAGATGGAATCTCAATGTAGGTTTGATTTTTATTTCCCAAATGGCCAAAACTGTTGAACACTTTTTCATATATTTATTGGCTATTTGTAGTCATTCTTTTGAGAAATGTCTATTTAGGTCATTTGACCAGTTTTGATTAAAGTATTTGTGTTTAGGGGATCATTTTTTATTTATATAGTCTAGTTATTAGCACGTTATCAAAACAGAAGGAATAGCAGACTTTTCCTATTCTCTAGGTTGTTCTTTCACCCTGTTAATCATTTCTGTTTCTGCCAAGAAGCATTTGACTTGAAGTAATCCTATTTGTTGATTCCTGATATTATTTTTCTGTATTATTAGATTCCTATTCAGGAAGTCTATGTATATGGCTTTAAGAGTTTTCTTTATATTTTCTTCCAGAAGTTTTCAATTTTCTGGTTTTGTGTATGGGGCTTTGATCCATTTTAACCTTTTGTTAATAGAGATGAAAGATAAATCTAATTTCAATTTTTGGCATGTGTCTACCCAATTTTCCTAGCACAATTTGTTGGTGAGAATTCTTCCTTAAGCATGTTTTAGTTCCTTTGACAAAAATCAGATACCTGGAAGTGCTTGGGTTTATTTATATGTGGTCTGCTCCATTCCATTTGTCTCTATGTAATACGTTTCCATGACATATCATGTTGTTTTATTACTATAGTTTTCTGATATAAATTAAAATCCGATCCTGTGAGATCACCAGCATTGCTCTTTTGCTCAAAGTTGCTTTGGCTGTTCTATGTCTTTTCTGATTCCATATGGATTTTAAGATTATTTTTCTAGCACTTTGAAGAATGTTGGTATT
>NW_022960086.1:0-1771 GCF_012274545.1 Fukomys damarensis | reverse complement strand
ATTGTTTCCAAGTAGAATCAGTCACATTACAGGATACAGATGGTTTGGGCCTATGAGTTAGCGGGTGGGAAGACTTCGATCCACAGCACTGTTGTCAGGATGTAGATGCTACTCAAAACCGTGGAGATGGACAGGGTTATCAAAGAGAAAATGGAATGGCAAAGGACCTAGTAGAAATATTTAGAGCATATTACAAAAAAGATAACACAGCAGCCAGTTGAAAAGTGAATGCCAGGAGTTTCAAGGAGGACATAGTGGACAGTGTCCAATGCTGCTGCCTTAATAGCCATTGTTTTTTCATAAACAGCAAGGTCACTGGTGCTCTTAGTAATGGTCTCAGTGGGGTCATAGGGGACAGCACCAGAATGGAGTTGTCTGAGGAATGAGTATAGGTGTAAAAGAGGACTCAAGAGTGGGTGATGAGTTTTTTTTTTCATGTTTGCTTTGAGAGTATTGAGTGAAGGGGCCCGAGAAATAAATGGCATAATAGGTAGGGAGGAGCATGAGAATATGGTAAGTCTTTCCTTGTAATTTCTGTAAGATTTGAGACTTTGACAAGAATATCTCCCCAGGATTTAGCCACAGCTATGATTTCTTTTAATCTTCTTAAAATCCTCAAAGAACAAGAAGTAGCCTCCTTTTATAGAAGTGAAAACCGAGGCACAGAGCTACTTGGTCAAAGTGGCATTGTGCTAAGGGCTTGATACCCAACATCCTTACCATTCTTCTCACCTTCCTGCACTGAGTTTATGTGTCTGTGTCTAAAATCCTTAGCACTGTGCCCAGCAGAGAGCAGGTGCTCAACAGGTCGAGTTACTGCTGTCACCTTTTAGATGATCAGTGTCGGTGTTGCCTGGAATTCTCTCTCTTGTGCAACAGCAGCTCAGATGGAACAGAGCTCGCAGTTGGACACCTAAGGCAGTGTCATGTTTGTCTGTGATGTACTAGATGCACTTGGGGTCCTTTTATATGAACAGTGTCCGTTAAACGCCAGCATCACAGCTTCAAGAAGTCCTTGGGAACTCAGACGACAGAAATGAGGATGTCTGTGTAGTTCATCCCATGCTCATGGTGGGCCAGATCCTGATTTACTGGGGTGCAAGATGACCGTCCACGCTATTTAAAATTTCCCTCCTTGTGTTACCTGAGTGTGTGCAGTTGGCCACACAGGAGACTTCTCACCTTGCCCCCTTGCTACTGGCAGTTCTGCTGTCTGCTCCCCAGGGGGACTGGCTGGAAACTGCTGTCTCTGTTCCCCTCTACTCCTTTTGAAGCAGCTCTACTTAAAGATGAGATGACTCAAAGTGTGTTTTTACAAACTGAGTTTCTAAAACTAAAATATTAATTAGGTATTTACCTAGGAGATATTAGAGATTTAAAAAATGATAATATCACACATTACTATGTCCTATATGAGAAGTAGTATATATAAATTCTAATTTGTTTGGATTAGTAATGTAGCCTCGTTACCAATTGAGAGAGATTCAAGAGCATTGATACAAAGAACTTAGCAGGCCAGGATCCCAGTGTTTGCTGCTGTCTTCATGTGACAGTTTACTAAGATGCTTAACTATAAGAGCCAGGCATGGCAGGGAAAGCCTGTAACCCCAGAAGTCCAGGAAGTTGATGCACGAGGATCATAACTTGGAGCCCATTCTGGTCAGTTTGGAGACTTAGAGAGGCCTTATCTCAAATTTATTTTTAAAATATTTGAAACTGTTAGTCGATTTTTATTTATCTTATTTCTAAAGTTTTCATTTTTTGCACATTT
>NW_022960085.1:0-200 GCF_012274545.1 Fukomys damarensis | reverse complement strand
TCAAAGGCTACATTTTCTTTGTATGGATTTTGGGCCACAAATTCAAAGGCCACCTGTGGGGGGGAAATCACTTTTCAGGGAACCAGCAGATGTTTGCTTAAACAGATTTCACTGTAGGAAAGCCCTACTAATTTGGATCCTACTAATTTGGAGATGAAAGTGATTCACAGATAGCATATGTAGTTCACATGGAGGTGGAT
>NW_022960084.1:0-575 GCF_012274545.1 Fukomys damarensis | reverse complement strand
CTTTACCTGAACAGTTCCCAACACCAACTTGCTTAATCATCCTTCCTCAGGGATTCTGTTACAGCCCACACCTTTTCAAACAGACACTAGCTGAAGATCTGCCTCTTCTCCTAAATGCTAACTCCCTTATCCAGTATGTTGATGACTTTTTACTGTATGGACCTTCTCTAAATCTATGTATAATGTATACTATTCAGTTATTTTCTAGCACGAAAGGGATGCCAGGTATCCCCAGACAAGGGTCAGTTTAGTTTTTTGTTTCGTTTCCTTTGGTACTGGGAATGGAACTCGAGACCTTGTGCTTGTGAAGCAGGCAGAACAACCACTGAGCTAAATCCCCAGAAGGGCTAGTTCTTTCAGTTTGAGGTCACCAGCTTTGGACTTCACATCACCCTTATTCATAAGGGAATCACACAAGACCACAAAACCCTCAGCTCTCAGATCCCCTTACCTCAGTCAGAATCTGATCTCCTTTCCTGTTTGGCGCTGTGGATCCCAAACTTCAGCCTCATAGCTAAACCCCTGTATGAGCCACCTCAGGAGACTCCAGTTACCCTTTATCCTTCACATCCTCT
>NW_022960083.1:0-1350 GCF_012274545.1 Fukomys damarensis | reverse complement strand
AAAAAAATATTCCACATCACCTGGTCATTCTAGAGATACAAATGCAAAAAGTTCTGAGATTCCACCTCATTCCAGAAAGAATAGTTGTTATCAAAAAATCAACCAATAAAAGTGCTAGTGGGTCTGTGGGGGAAAGGGAACCCTTCTTCTTACTTTTTGTGTTGGAAAGGTCTAAAAATTCAGAGACAAGCAGAAATAACAGGCAGAAATGCCCATACTTTCAGTACTCCAAAAATAAATGCCCTATCATTACTTTTTCTGCTATCTATCCTTCTATGTTTCTCAAGTAAACAGACTCATATCGCTCACATTATTATGAAAACTGCTTTTTGAAATCAATTGTATTTTCTAGATGTTTACCTTCTGCTCTCTTTCTCTTTCAGTTCAAGTGTGCTCAGAATAATTCCCTCAAAATATTCTCTACAGTTTACTCAATTTTAAAACATTTCTCCATTGTTAGGGGAAAATATAAGATATGTACATGGAGTTTTCAAATTCCTTTTTCCAGCCTTGTTAGAAATGTATATTAATCTATTTACGTTTTTGAATAGAATACAAATTTATGCATATCACAAATTTTAAAATTAACAAAAGAGGCAAATATTTTCTTCAACCTCTTCCTTTGTCCTTGTTTTCCCTTTCTATTCTCAAGTATCTCAGAGTTAAAGCATTAGGTGGGTGTCAGAACTCAAGTAAAACAGGAGGCTCCCAGGGACATGGGCTGCCCGACTTGGGTGAACAGTGTCTGGTGAAGGGAGGAGTGCGTGCAAGGAGCGGACCCAGCCCTGAAGTGGGCTGCAAAACAGTAAATGGCAGCATATTCGTGCAACGTGATGACGTGCATGCGGCGACAAATATAAGTAAAATCCTGACATACGCAACCTAGTAGAATCTTAAAAAACATTTTGCTTAGCCAAAAAAGACAAACTCAAAAGTGTACATATGTATGAATCCTTTTTTGTTGTTTTGAAGTTTGAAGATAAGCAAGATTAAGCTGTGGTGACTTATGTTAGAAATTATTTCTTCTGGAATGTACTGACTGACAATGAACAAGAGAACTCTGTAAGAGATGAAAATTTTCGTATTTTGATCCAGGTGGCAGCTACATTAGTACAAGAATTTGCGAAATATCTTTGAACTGCATTCTATTGTATGCAGTTATATCTAAATAAATTTGATCTTTTATAAGCTGAGGATATCTCACTGGATCCAAAGAATCATTACTTAAGATGTAGGTATCCCTTTAACCAGACTGTTAGCACCTTAATAGTAATATTTATCCAATCACTATGTTTTTGAGTATTCCACATTATAAAGCATGAAGAAACATTAATTAAACTTGGAAATAAA
>NW_022960082.1:0-564 GCF_012274545.1 Fukomys damarensis | reverse complement strand
CCATGGACTGTTTCTCTTGTGCCAGGCCACCCTGCCTGGGAGCCAGCCAACTACGGATGGAAAGATGTACAAAGTGTGAGCCGAAATAAACATTTCCTCTTTTAACTTGTGGATGTGGGTTATTTTTCCCAGCAGAGAGAAAGTCACAAAGACACATGAGGAATGTTATTTACACTTCCTGTCTTATAGAAGGTAATAGATATTAGATAAATCTAAGTTTCAGGGAATGCTTTTCTCTTAAATTAACAAAGGGAAGAATATAAAATTCCACATATATCCAATTAGGGCATATAAACTAGCAAAATTATGTAAGGCTCACAAAAACAAATGCAAAATTGACTCTACACATTGGTAGAAGTAGAATCATTAAGAAAGAATTTGGAATATAGCATTGCCTTAAAAATGTGATAAAATCTCTCTTCTTGCCAGTCTTAGATGACTGACTGAGTCTGGAATAGATTTTTCTTTTTTTAATTACAACTTTTCCTTTCTCTTTTTTCGTTTTTTTTTAAAGTGCTGAGAATTGAAACTAGGGCTTTGCACATAATGGGTAAGAGCTTTATC
>NW_022960081.1:0-210 GCF_012274545.1 Fukomys damarensis | reverse complement strand
TGGGTAACTGGTGTCAGAATTAAAGCCAGTTTGTGTGAGAGAATTGGAGAATTGGTTATTGCAATGTAGGTCCAATAGAGGATCTGGCTGTTGTTTTGCAGGTACATGAAGATGGTTATAGCAGAAGAAACAAGAAGGCAAATTTAGTAGCTCAGGAGAGACACAGAAGTAGTTAGGGTGAGATTTTTGTGGCTTATGGATGTATTTTGA
>NW_022960080.1:0-214 GCF_012274545.1 Fukomys damarensis | reverse complement strand
CTTTCATAGATACCAACAGATCTCACACTATGAACATTCATAGATGTGAACAAATCACAGAAGCATCTCAGACTCAGTTTTGTACTTCTGTGCTTATAATTTAAAAGAGAAGGAGTTTATTCTGGCATACAGTTTCCTTCGTGTCAGTACTCAGAGTCTTCCTGTCCAGCCCTGCTGTTTGGGTGGATCTGAGTGAGCCCCAGCCTGCCTGCCT
>NW_022960079.1:0-274 GCF_012274545.1 Fukomys damarensis | reverse complement strand
TTTTGTTCAGCAATCTATGTTGGGAATCTCACATCATCCTTTGATTGATTATGATATGAAGTCTTTTTCTTTATATATCAGTAGTGTTTGTTTTTATAATTACATCTCATCTATAAGGTATTGGTCTTCACCATCTCACAATTGTGTGAAAGCTTTTCAATTCATCAAGTAAAGGATTTGGGTAATTTATATTGGTTTTAAAATGAGATATCTGCATGCATGGAAAGAAATGATAGATCAATATTCTGAATGTGTTCATTACAACAAGTGCTGT
>NW_022960078.1:0-223 GCF_012274545.1 Fukomys damarensis | reverse complement strand
AACTCTGTGTACTTGGGGATAGGTTCAGTTTGACGTTAGAACACAAACTCACTTTCCCGAGGGTTTCTGCCGTTTAAAGTGCCGTTTTCCCCGGGAAACAGCTTCTCTCGCCACTTAGCTATTTAAAGCGAAAGCGGTCAGTTTCATGAATGTGAAGAAATCCACAGAGAAAGGTGCTGCCACTCTGTGAGTTTACCAGTGAAGTCCACTTCTTAGGGGGAGT
>NW_022960077.1:0-419 GCF_012274545.1 Fukomys damarensis | reverse complement strand
TTTTTTTTTTGCTATTTTGTTGTCATTCCTTTTCCAGAGCCAAGATCTGTGATTTGTCTATTTTCTTTTTCATTAGAAAATATCTCAAAACACTGAAAAGTGATGAGAAATAGATAATGAATACCTACAACTATCATTTGGGAAATTTAGCAAATGTATTATTATGCTAAATTTATTCAGGATATTTTAAAAGATGTTCACTGAGCACCTCACTCTGTAGCTCTCCAATCCCTTTTCCTCCTGCCTTCCTTCACTATCAGTTATTCCGTTTTATATTTTGTACTAAATATGCGTGTCTGTAATTAATCTGTGGAATTGTTTTGCATGCATTAAACTTTGTCTTATCATCCTGTAAATCTTGTTTTGTGACTTTCCTCTTCCTACGGGTATTACGCTTTGATATTTACCTGCATCGAAAT
>NW_022960076.1:0-201 GCF_012274545.1 Fukomys damarensis | reverse complement strand
TGGGCTCCCTTGGTGGTAGCTCTGAGTCGCTGCTGGCAGCTCCAGAGACCATGGACTGCACCCGTGACTGTCCCTCCTAGGAATCCCTGCCCACCTTGGAATGCTTCTGGTTGGGGTAACAGCCTCAGCCAGGCAGAATCATACCTTTATGTGGCCCCCAAAGGTATCAAAGTCAAAGAAGCTGCAGATGTGGTTGCTGTA
>NW_022960075.1:0-236 GCF_012274545.1 Fukomys damarensis | reverse complement strand
TAGGGTCGGGGAGAGGCTGTATACCTTCAGAGGGGTGTGAGGAGGAACACGTATGTCCTGCTGTCCTTGAGAGGGAGCAGGCAGGGAAGGCTCCTTGCCACGATAGAGTTGGCATAAGCTGAGGGACACTGAGGCTGGGTTGCAGAGAGGAGCACAGACCTAGTTGCTCGCACGGGCAAATGCTACTCATAGGGATCGGAGGCAGCTCAAATATCACATCCCGGCTCATCACTTAG
>NW_022960074.1:0-857 GCF_012274545.1 Fukomys damarensis | reverse complement strand
AAATCCAATGGAGTATTTGACATATAATCTGTTCAACAGAGATTTATCGAGCCAAGTGAATGATCTAGATATTGAAGGACCTCCTGATGATTATATCCTCCAGAGATATCTCTTCTTGATTTGTATTTTCTGTTTCCCTTTATTCTTTTGAATTTATTAATCAAAGGCCCACGGAGCCACATTTGTGAAGTTTGGCCCTAGAATTCCAGCAGTGACACTATAAACGTCCTGGTACGCTCAGTCCCAGGAGGGTTATGGACGCTCTGTTTCTTCCCTCAATCTGTCTGACATGTGCCTCTGTTGTAGCTCCTGGGGAGAGAAGTTATCAGGGCTCTTCCTGGCCTCCATGAGCTCAGAGTTTGTTTTTGTGCCTGGGACACTCAGTGACTGATTTCTGAATGGAGCAGTGGGCAATGGGTATATGGTGACATGAGTTACAAATACTTAGGAGTCTTCAGTGGGAAAATACTGGGCCCCTGCCCACTTGTAGGAAGTTCAGCAACACTTCCACATGCTACAAGTAGCAGGATTATCCAATAAAGGAAGTGGGCATTCAACCATCATGACTGTGCCTTTATTCGGGAGGCCAGGTTCACGAGTACAAGGGGTGAATTTCCATTTATATGTAAGGAATAGTACTTAGAATCAAGTATCAGTGGTGCAATAAACTTAAAATGCTGTCTAGTAAATTTATTTCCTGGGAATATTCTCAGCCTAGACTATAAGTATCCCAACCCCGATGCCAGGGACACAAAGAGAAAAGGCACTTGAAGGGTGGCCCAGTGGATGGTGGCGTGTAGAGGACAGGATCAAGGGGCTCAAGGAGGCATCAGTGAAAGTTAGAGAAGTGACTAATG
>NW_022960073.1:0-735 GCF_012274545.1 Fukomys damarensis | reverse complement strand
TTATTACATTGGCTAGAATGTCCAGGGCAATGCTAAAACTACAGGTGACCACAGGTATTGTTATGGCTTCTATCTAGATCTCCCCCCCATCCCCTGCAACATTGCTTCATGTGGTCATAGTTGGGGCTTTCCAGAAGTAGCTGGATCTAGAGTTTGTGACGCTGGAACTAGGGATGTGATATTGGAATTAAAGGCTGGTGTGATACTGGTGTGAGTACTACCCAGCCAAAGTGTGGGTGCAGCCTGGATGGAATATAAGGGATAGAAAGAAGGCTTGGTGCTGTTGCTTTTGCTGCTGCTATTGCTTGCTACTTGCTTTCTTCCTGCCCTGCCTTGCTATGAACTGTTCCTCCTCTGCAGTGCCCCTCTGTCATGCCAGCTTGCCTTGGAGCCACCTGATTATGAGCTGAGAGTTCTATAAACACAGTGTCACAATAAACCTTTCCCCCACTTGACCTTGGGTGTTGGGTATTTTGTCTCAGCAGTGCAAAAAGTAACTAAGACAGGTACCTTTGTATAATACTGGTCTAATGGGAATGATTCTATTTTTTTCACTACTAAGTATTTTCTATCTAGATATTTCTATCTAGATATTTCTTTCTAGATATTATCTAGATAATCTAGATAGATTATTTCTATCTAGATATTTTTCTATCTAGATATTTCTATCTAGGTATTTTTTATCTAGATATTTCTATCTAGATATATTACTAGATATTAATCTAGTAATTTATC
>NW_022960072.1:0-998 GCF_012274545.1 Fukomys damarensis | reverse complement strand
TTTGTGAGTTGGGGTAAATACTTTGGATTTTTTTTTTTTTTTTTTCCTGTGAGTAGTACAAAGTCTTTGGATGATTTTAGCTAGAAGATTAACGTGAGTTTTGTTGTTTTTGTTATTTGTTTTGTTTGAGTGGTGGGGTGGAATGGGGAATATGGAGTCTCACTGTAATGCCCTGGCCAGCCTCAAACCTTCTGGGGTCAAGCCATTCTTCTGCCTCAGCCTCTCCAAGAAGTTGGACTACATAAATGTATACCACTGTGCCTGACTGTCAGATTAATGTTTTATAAGTTTACTTCGGCTGTCATCTTAAGAATGAATTGTGGGGGATGAAAA
The DNA here is from genome assembly GCF_012274545.1 of Fukomys damarensis. Taxonomy (NCBI): domain Eukaryota; kingdom Metazoa; phylum Chordata; class Mammalia; order Rodentia; family Bathyergidae; genus Fukomys; species Fukomys damarensis. The sequence continues at coordinate 665 of NW_022960072.1, read as the reverse complement.
GTAGAATCAGGAAGTTATCATAACAGTCTAGAGGAATGTTGATGATGCCCTTGATGATGGGATGGGAGCACTGGAGAGGAGAAATGTGGATGGATTCGGGGTGATTTTCAGAGATGGAATTGACGGAAGTTAGAGAATTGGATGTGAAAGGTAGGAGAACTTGATGATCCTAATCCTGAGGCTTAAGAAACAAGATGCATATTTATTAAATTGGGGTATGGAGAGCAGGTTTTGTTTTGTTTGGGGAAATAAGGAAAACAAGTTCTTGGTTAGATCTGTTAGATTCCTCCTGAGCATTCATGTAGACATGAGAAGAAACCAGGTGGCCGTGGGTCTAGAGAGCTTGGGAAGGTCAGGACTAGGGAATGGAAGATGTGCAAAGCTGTGAGTCAGGGTCAGATCACAAGAGTGTGAGTAGACGGAAAAGAAGAGGAGGGCCCAGGGATGCTGTGACTTAAGGTTAAGCTCAGGAGTAAGATCCAGAGAGGAAACTACTGAGAAAACACATGGATGCCCCAGAAGAAAAGAGAAGTCATGGTTTCCACCATGAAGGGAATACTAAATGTTACTGGTTGGCCAAGAACTATAGAAGAGACAAGTGCCCTTGGGTTTGGTGACCACTTGGGTTTGGAGGCCACTCATTGAGTCTTCAAGGAGAGCACGTT
>NW_022960071.1:0-636 GCF_012274545.1 Fukomys damarensis | reverse complement strand
TTTAATATGTATCTGCACGTACATAATCTGAACAGCCTCATGAAGCATTTACCTCGGGCCAGTCTTTACCAATAATAATTCCAATCCCTGCAGCAACATTATATACAAGGAATCATTACAAGCCCCACGCTGTAGATGAGGAAACAGAGGTATACGAGAACTGAAAGAACTCATCTCAGGTCACTCATCGGAGGCAGCTCCAGAGGTTGAGCCCCAAGTGCACAGTCACAACCTCTACGTTGTGCTGCCTCTGTGGCCCTAACAAGGAACTCAAACTAAGACTTGCTCAACTTAACCTGAAAGCTTCACTGTGAGGTTCAAATAAGCAACTGTAGGCCTCACTGGTTGTTATCCAATTGAAGTCATGCGTTCATAAGAAGAAGATATGCTCCACGAAACAAGTCACTGTGTGACGTCGTCACTGCGGGAACATCAGAGAGGGCACACACGTAAACCTAGATGGTGTAGCCTATTACACACCTGTGCTCCATTCGCTCTATAGCTCTAGGTTACAAACCTACACACACCCATAGATTCATATAGCATGCTACTGTACTGAATGCTGTGGGCAACTGCAGTGCATTGGCATTTGTGTGACTAGCCCTATTTAAACACAGAAAAAGGTACAGTAAAATA
>NW_022960070.1:0-328 GCF_012274545.1 Fukomys damarensis | reverse complement strand
GGGCCAGATGTAATCTCTCCTATGGACCTGTAGGAGCTAGTCCCGGGGAAAGCTGTGTCCAGCGTAGTTTTCCTGACCAACCTGGCCTGTGGCCTGGGTTTCAAAGCTGAGCTGTGTCATAAACCCTCACATGGGCTGGGTGGAATGCTGGGTCCACACAGAAGCTCCCGGGGTCACACAGAGCTGGCACAAATGATGTCATCTGTTTGTGGGATCTGGGGTGGGGTGAGGGGGCTGAGCTCTGGCCCAGCCTTGTCCTCACCTCAACCCCTTATCTTGGAAGAGCTAAGAAACCTAGGAACTGCAGCCCACAGCCTCCATACTGGAT
>NW_022960069.1:0-509 GCF_012274545.1 Fukomys damarensis | reverse complement strand
AGGTCTTTTGCTTCTTTTGTTGGGTTGATTCCTAGATACTTCATTTTTTTTGGATGCTATTGTTATGGCAATTGTTTCCATAATTTCTCTCTCTACGAGTCTGTTATTGATTTTGGGGTGTTGACCTTGTATCCTGCTACTCTGATAAAACTATCAGTTAAGTCTAGAAGTCTTTTGGTGGAGTTTTTTGCATCTTCAATGTAGAGTGTCATATCATCAGCAAATAATGACAGTTTAATTTCTTCATTTCCTATATTTATTGCTTTAAATTCTTTTCTTGTCTAATTGCTATGGCTAATGTTTCCAGAGCTATATTGAAGAGGAGTGGTGATTGTGGGCATCCTTGTCTTGTTCCTGATTTTAACGTGAAGGTTTTCATTTTTTGGCCATGTAATATGATGTTGGCTGTTGGTTGTTCATAGATATCCTTCATAGAGACATAGACAATCTATTACAATTTTTTGCAGAGTTTTTATCATGAATGGGTGTTGAATTTTGTCAAATGCTTT
>NW_022960068.1:0-227 GCF_012274545.1 Fukomys damarensis | reverse complement strand
GAAGAACTGAGTAAAATCCACAATATGGCAAAAGGGGGCAAATGGCATTCCCAGTAAAGAATATTTTTTTACATTAATTAATGAAAATATTTATTCTTACTATTAACAAATAGTTCACAACATTCTGCAATATTGTACTCAAGCCAAAAAATTCATATTACCTTGATTGGCCCACACATCAACCATGTAAGATAAGTAAGAAAAAAATAGATTATCACCACTTCACA
>NW_022960067.1:0-204 GCF_012274545.1 Fukomys damarensis | reverse complement strand
GGATCCATGAAGCCCAGGCTCAGAACTGGTGAGTTGTTACTCTGCTTCATTCTGTGGCTCAGAATGGATCACATGCCAACCTGTATTGAAGGGGAGGGGAGGCAGACTCTGTTTCTTGAAGGGATGAGGTTCAGAATCACAAGGGTAGGGAGACAGGAAGGGAAATAACTTTGGCCATGTATGCAAACACTTCACCACAGTGGT
>NW_022960066.1:0-868 GCF_012274545.1 Fukomys damarensis | reverse complement strand
TTTTTTTTTTACTTGAACCATTTTATCAGATATGCGGCTCATACATACTTTCTCTAATTCTGTGGATTCTCTTTTGAATACTGATGCTTCCTCAGTAGCACCTCAACTCACTCGAGGTCTGGCTGTCTCGTAATGTTTATTTTCGATCCCAATCCTATGACTGCCTCACCGGGGCTCACAGTGGGGGACAATGATCAATCCCATAGGGGACCCATGCATCCTTGGCATAAAGAAACACCACAAGGTCAGGAAGGAAGCTAAAATAAACACCTCAACAAAATGGAATTTTACCTTCAGGGTAGGATCATAAGTGACTTTAGGAGAAGCTTGAGTTAGGACACCATTGTGTTTCACTGTAACATTGGTAGGTTCCTGTATCCCAAATATTTTAATCTCTTGAAATGCTAAGTTGTTAGGGTCCTTGTAGGTTGATCGTGAAATCTTCACATCCAAGTGGTTCTGCAAAAGGATTAAGCACAAGGAATCACAAAGGTTTGCCTCTAAGATACACATGCTCATGTCTAGTCACACAAATGCTACCTCCAGGACCAGATTGTTCCCCTGCTCGCAATGCTTCAGATTTCACTACTGATGCATGCTCAAGGACCATAGACTTAATTGAATTGAACTCTGTATAAGAAAAAATCAGCAATGTGTGGACAAACAGACATTTGAAAAGCTATATTTAAAAACAATAGCTGCTTTGATTGGTCAATAGTATTGCCTCCTTTGATGGAACACACAATGCAACTACTGGGAGTTAAGATCAAAAATGGAAATGGGTACACCTGTACGCCTTAATGCCAATGATATGAAATACATAACCACACACATCCACAAGCACATATGTTCTAATGGTCAGATCAAA
>NW_022960065.1:0-1306 GCF_012274545.1 Fukomys damarensis | reverse complement strand
ACTTTAAAAGCTAAAATTAGGAAAATATAAACTATGCTGTACATACATAGTAAAACTATTTTAGAAAGACAGGAGAGCGGTCTGTAGTTGCTCTCAAGGTGCCTTACCATCCACATAGGCCTGCATGGCAGGGGTCTTGTGCTCTGGCAATGGGAGGCTCCCCGCAGAGCACTGTGTGCTGCTGGTCTCCAGAGGCTGGGGTACAGAGCCATCAGCACGCTGCATCGGAGGGGGCTGCACAGAACCTGTGGTGTGCTGCAGCTGCCTTATGATCCAGGGGTGCAAAACAGAAGGGGAAAGTGTGCGGGTTTGTGGGGTTGCTATCTGGTGAGGCAGGCGAGAAAAAGTAGTGTCTTTTCCTCACCCAGACAGCCCCATGAAAAAAGTCAGATCAATAAAAGCATAACGAATTAATTGACGTAATTTTTGTGGCACTGGAGGCTTCAGAAAGAAAGCTTCAAGGATTCAGTGGAAAATGAGTGGTTTCATGATGGTCATGCAGGAGTCTGACTGGAAGATGCTGGGTGTAATCACTTGGTAATAACTGGGGAAGGGAAGTAGACAAGGATAGATGTTTCCTTGTCTGTTTCTGAAGTCTCTTCCCTTTGTAGCAGGGCAGGCTCCTTCTAGAATGAGGTATCAGGCCGTACTTTCCGAGGGAAGGTAGAGAAATCGCCCTTGGGAGCTCTCAGGGGAGAAAGGAGGAAGAAGGTAAGGCCGCTTCTGCAATTTTCTCAATTTCTGAATTTCTTTCAGCATAAAATATTTAGGAAAAATATTCAGTACACCAGGGTCCCGTATTCTGGGGTGTCATATTCTGCACCCTGGGAGTTGGATTTAAAAACTTTCACATTCATGTACATTGTCCTAATAGACACAGTAAACTCTGTCAAACAAAAGTGTCCTCATCATACAGTGTCTGCACAGCCCTAGCAATGCAACCGTCACTGGGTGGGCTGTGCAAGGAGGGAGACTCATGTAAATATAAAACATAGATAGATGTGTTACTTTGCCACACCGTAAAATTTACGTCAATGAATGACACAGCATATTATAAGTATATACACTTATTACTTGTCAAGGAATAATATACAGATAAAATTACACAAAAATAAAAAAATAGAAATAACAATTACCCAAGAAAGAAGACTAAGTCATAAAAGGACTTTATCAGAAAATATAGGCACACAAATTTAGTATGGAATTTTCTAAATTTCTTAATTAAAACATAAATTATAGTTAGAAATTCAAAATGAAGAAACAGTAGAATGACAAAGTTTTACATTGGAAATTACAAATAAATTTA
>NW_022960064.1:0-206 GCF_012274545.1 Fukomys damarensis | reverse complement strand
GAGGAAACTGACTTAGCCAGGGAAATTCCTTGCACAAGCTTCACTTGCCAGCCAGGCGTCGTGGAGCACACCTGTAATCCCAGCACCTGGGAGGCTGAGGCAGGAGGATCCCTGTGAGTTCGAGACCTGACCACCACCAACAGCAAATCAAGTGGCAATTGCTTGTGTGGAGGAGCCATGACTCAAATGATTTATACATGTCCTTT
>NW_022960063.1:0-242 GCF_012274545.1 Fukomys damarensis | reverse complement strand
AAAGCTTTGAAGTAGGAACTTCCCGGAGGAAAACCAAAACGGAAAAAACTTTATTTTAAGAAAGAAAGCTTAGAGGTGTTTTATGCTTTGGAATGCCATGCCTGTCACAAACCACGGAAGCCATCAAAATGCACACCTGTCCATCGTGGTTCTCCTTTTCTCAGGAACCCACTAAATACTTGTAAGAGGAATCCAGGGTGCTGTCACTTTCTCACCTGCATAGCAGTTCCAGGTACTGAGGA
>NW_022960062.1:0-259 GCF_012274545.1 Fukomys damarensis | reverse complement strand
AATCAGCAAGTTCACTGGGAGGAAAGTGATTTCTCTGTGACACTATCCTCCCACACAGACTCCTGATACTCAGTTCAGTTGTTGTAAAGAACTGTTTTGATGAGTCTATGAGCGTTAACCTAATACGTTAATTAAGGGGTGGTGTCTTATGCAACCTTGTTCCTCACCACCCCCAAATTCCCACTCTGGTCCGTGCTTGCCCATCCCCATCTGTGTCAAATCACAATGCTTGAGCCAGGTGTGGTGGTACACGCCTGCA
>NW_022960061.1:0-1286 GCF_012274545.1 Fukomys damarensis | reverse complement strand
AGAAAAAAATATGATTTCACATCCTCATCTTCAAGGATGGACACACTTGCAATGGTAAGCTGGTTTAAGTCATCACTTAGAAAACGTTCCTCCATACCACGAGAAGTTGAGAGTGTGGTGTATTTGGGACATAATTTTTGAATATTTACACTGGAAGAGCGTTCTTCTCTCCATCTAAACTATATTCAGAAGATCCATTTGAGACCTCGACGGGAGTCATTTCTGGGCTCTCACTGAAGGAACCCCATTCCAGCACGACTGTCAGTAAATGGGTCAGTTTAGCTAGAACTCCGGATCTGGTTCTAGGGGCTCTCAGTAACAGAGATGGGACCTAGACCCTGCTTGAATCTAGGGCTTCTGTCACTCTCTGAGAACATACAAACCCTGATGATAATCCTTCTACTGTTTATGTTGCGGTGTTTAGGTGTGGGATCTGCAGAGACGTGGATGATGGAATTCAGCTACTGCCCCCTCAAGTGATCCAGTAAAGAAGGGTCAGTCATTCATTCAGCAGGAAGAAGAAGGAAACCTCACTGTCATGGATATAGGAGGTGACTATCCCCAGCAACTCAATGTGTGACTATAACACTGGAAACAGTAGGGAAGAGCTGGCTACTCAGGCCTCAAGTAGAAAGGGCCTGCCTGTTCTTCTATATCTCTGAGGCCTAAAACCACCAAGTGCCAAACAGCCAATTGCCTCCATTAATAACACTTCTCTATTTCATTGCCCCGTTGGCATAAGTTAACTACCCCAAATAACTAATTTTCATTACAGGACTTTTCCCAGAGATCTGTCAAGAAGGTATCCACAGACAGTCTGTTCCCCAAGAATCATTATGTCCGTCATGTTAACTCTCCGCCTCGCTGCTTCCACCAATCCTACAGCCACGAACTGTTTACCTCACTCCAATCAAGCTGCCGAATTGAAAGACCCGGCTTAAGCCATATTCAAATTCTCAGTAAATCCTAACTTGTTCTCTTCCCCCTGAAAACTGTCAGGGTTCATGCAGCTGACCTCTCCCCTTCCTTCCAGTAAACAACTGACTGATTCTTGATTTGTCAGCAGGTCAGCATTTGAAATTACTAGGATGGCATCAATCAGAACTACTTATATTTCACTATCCCACTAAATCTCCATCTTATTTCACAAATTTTTATTTTATTTTGTACACAGCATATGCAGGTATAGAGGGGGTGGTCCACAAAAGACAGCACTATGTGATGACAACTCCACTGTAAACTTTTGGATATTTTGATTCATAAGGTAAATAATAAAGGAGCAATGT
>NW_022960060.1:0-221 GCF_012274545.1 Fukomys damarensis | reverse complement strand
AAGCAAGAGATCTGACCTAAGCTCCAATAAAGACAGGTAGGATGTTGATAGTTGACTTTCATTACACAACTAATGTTCTAGGAGAGTCACATTAGTCACATTAACCCTAAAAGGCCCTCTAAAGAATGAACCCAGAGTTATTCTTGATTCAATGAGCTTCTGTATAGGTTTAGTAGCACACTTTGGTAGAGTTCAGTCTGGTGCTCTATAATTAGTGGACT
>NW_022960059.1:0-254 GCF_012274545.1 Fukomys damarensis | reverse complement strand
TACAGCTGGCAGATACAGCTCAACGTCAGGGCTGGAAGAAGTCCTGGAAAGTAATTATCCCAGTGTCTGAATCTTACAGATGAGGAAACTGAGGCCAGGGGAGAGGGAGTCAGTGGCTGCCCCAGACGGATGATTCTGATGCCAGGCTGCCGGCTCTTTCTTACTGACCTGGCACCCATCAAGGTCCAGGACAGGTCAAGCAAAGCCTTCCTTACCCACCTCCACCCCTCTTCTAAAGGGGAGCCAATAGCCCT
>NW_022960058.1:0-292 GCF_012274545.1 Fukomys damarensis | reverse complement strand
AGTTGTCCAGTGCATGTTTAGCCGCAGTCGTCCATAAAATGGGGGATTTTTCTGCAATCCTATTGCTTAGTGCAGAAGGACCCAAGCACCCCACTTTAGTGCAGAGATCGTCTCTCCCCTTAACAACTCACACAACACCTCCCAGGACCTGCTGGGAGTTCTCACAGCCAGTTGCTCACAGCCCAGGAAAAATCCGAAGGCCAGGAAGGCTCCGTCTGGGATCGGTGACACAGTGCTGAGGTCTGACATCTAAAATCAACTACTGAACAGGGAGCTGCTGCACTGCACATCA
>NW_022960057.1:0-210 GCF_012274545.1 Fukomys damarensis | reverse complement strand
GGCACTTGTAAGCTCTCTTTTGAGAGCTCTCTTCAAGTCTGCAATTTTTGTGTCACCTTTTTTCTTAGTTACTTTCCTCATCCCTGGGACAAAATACCTGACACCGCAATTTAAAGGAACAGAGGTCTATTTTGGCTCATATTTTTCGCTGATAGTTGGCCGGCTTCAGAGAAAGGCACAGCAGAAAAAGGGCCCTGTGGAGGAAAGCTG
>NW_022960056.1:0-907 GCF_012274545.1 Fukomys damarensis | reverse complement strand
ATCTCTACTTGCTTTGCTCTTGTTCAGGATTGCATGGCCTGTACTAGGTTTCTTCCAGTTCCATGTATATTTTATAATTCTTTTTCTAGCTCTGTGAAAAATACTGATGCTATTTTTAGCGTAACTGATTCAAATCTCTACATTATTTTTAGTAATATGACCATGTTGATGTTATTTGGTATGGTGGTACAAGAAGAGTGATTTATTTCCATTCTCTAATGTACTCTTTATTTCTTTAGAGCAATATGGATTATTTATAGAGGTCGTTTACCTCCTTGGTAGGTTAATTCTTAGATAGTTAATTTTTTGAAGCTATTGTGAGTGCAATTGTTTTCCCGATTGCTTTCTCAGTTGTATATGAATATTATTGATGTGTTTGTGTATTTATTTTCTATCCGGCCACTAAGCTGAAACTCTCAAATAGTTCTAAGTGTTTTATGGCTGAGGGTTTTATATGTTTGTTGTTTTGGTTTGGTTTGGGTTTGGTTTGTTTGTTTGTTTGTGGATTTTTGGTGGAGTTTGGAGGATTTTCTGCATACATGAACATGTGATCTGAAAATAAGTTTAATTTACCTTTTCCTGCCCTGTTTGAATCTCTTTTATTCCTTTTTCTAGCTAAAGTTTTGAATACCATTCTTAACCAGAGTGGTGAAATGGATATTCTGCTCTTAATATTCAATTTAGGCAAATGATTTGTTTTCTCCATTTAGCATAATGTTTGTGTTGGCATGTCACAAGTAGTATTTATCAATAAGATAAAGTTCTTTCCTACCTAATTTCTTTTTTTTCTACCTATTTTCATCAGTGTTTTATCATGAATGAACCTTGAGTTATGTCAAAAAAATTTTCTGCACAAAAGTGATGATCTTGTGATTTTTATATTCAGTTTATCTGATGTTACATTTAT
>NW_022960055.1:0-711 GCF_012274545.1 Fukomys damarensis | reverse complement strand
TTTTTCAGCCTTTTCAATTCCCAGCTGCACAATTTAGTTGCCTTGCAATTCACCTGCTTCAAAGATGTGGAAATTATTAATGTATTCTGTTATCCTTCTCAAGTCTTTAGTCTTTCATGTTCTGATATTTTATTGAAAAACATGGTCACCTATTTTGTTGGAGCCATATTTGGCTTTCTTCCCATGTTAGGGATCCTTTTCTCTTACTATAAAATTGTTTCCTCCATTCTCCAAATCCCTTCATCAGGTGGGAGGTACAAGGCCTTTTCTACCTGTAGTTCTCATGTGTTAGTTGTTTGCTTATTTTATGGAGCCAGCATTGGAGTGTACCTTGGTTCAGAAGTTTCGTATTCTCCCAAGAATGTCATGGTGGCCTCACTGATGTGCACCGTGGTCACCCCGATGCTGAATCCCTTCATCTACAGCCTGAGGAACAGGGACATTGGCAGTGCCTTGTGGAGGTTGTGCAGTTGGCGGATGTAATCCCCGGAATTTGGGGTTCATTGGGAATGTAGAAATGCAGCTCAACTGAACACATGCCCTGCTTGATTATATTATTCCCAAAGGTTGATGTATTCAATTTCATACAATGTTCATAGAAGAATTGTATCTTGATTGGAGAATGGTGAAATTTATGGTTTTAATATTAGTGCAAAATTCATTTGGGAAGTTGTAAAATTTTCTCTAGATGGCTAAATGATGGTTGCAAAA
>NW_022960054.1:0-349 GCF_012274545.1 Fukomys damarensis | reverse complement strand
GTTTCCTACTTTTAAAATAGATAATGAGCTCTCTGGACCTTACAAATAATTCCTACAGAGATCTGGCTATCACAGTGTACTTAAGTCTCCCTATTATGTAGTGTCTTTAACATATCCAACATATTTTTGTATCTTTTGCTACAACTGTAAGCTAAGGTAGAGACCATCAATAAATGGCACTTGAAGGGAATTTAAATAAAAGGACAACAGTGTCTCCAATTACATATATAATCTTCTTATGGGAAATCCTTTAGCAAATATGAATTGTCTATTTTAAACAAAATAGTGCGTGACATCTTTTGCACAATTTAGTGAAGCTTTTCAATGTTAGGAAAACAGTGTGCATTCA
>NW_022960053.1:0-229 GCF_012274545.1 Fukomys damarensis | reverse complement strand
TAAGATTAGGGATGCATCTGGGGCTGGGGATTTAACTGAATGTCACCGCACCTGCCTTGCAAGCGCAAGGTCTTAAATTTAATTCCTGGTACTGGAAAAAAAAAAAAGATTAGGGATGCATCATAAGACTTACTCTTTTGTGTGTGTGTGTGTGTGTGTGTGTGTGTGTGTGTGTGTGTGTGTGTGTTTTTGAGACAAGGTCTCACTATGTAGTTGAGACTGCCCTGGA
>NW_022960052.1:0-650 GCF_012274545.1 Fukomys damarensis | reverse complement strand
TGAATGGATGGATTGGGAGGTTTTATTGAAGGATGTACAAATGATCCAATGTTGGCAAGGGAGGGAAGGGAGAGGGAAGAGTAGGGAGGCCTCTGTTTTTGGCCCAACTGTATTGATGTAGAGTGGATGGTTGATCCTTGAGACAGGAGCTGCCTTTCTGTGCTTCTGGTTCTGTGTAGTGATGTGAAGGCTGGTACCATAGTAGTGTGTTGGTGAGTAGTCCTGGCACAGGGGCTGGCATGGCCCAGTGCTCACTCCTGATGGGATAGAGTGTGGGCAGGAGACAGATGAAGTCTCATCCCCTCAAACAGTATTTTTTTACAGTTTAAGAAATTTGACTTTAAAGCCAGAGAAACGTAGGGCTGAACCTAGTTTCTGAATGTGGGTCTTTAGGTAAGTTTCCTCTTTTACAAAATGCAAATACTTAGAATAGCTAATTTGTTAGATTACTGTGGGGGTTAAATGATGGCCCAGTATCTGATAGTACATTGAAGACACTTAGCTTGTGACCATAGTCTGTCGCCTCTCTACCATCAACACCACCACTGCTGATATCATCATTCTAGTGAATTTCCCATGTTCCAGAGACTTGACACCAGCCCTGTGGACTCAGAAACTCAATCCAGCAGTACACACAGGGGATGTTCATC
>NW_022960051.1:0-1699 GCF_012274545.1 Fukomys damarensis | reverse complement strand
TGGAGCTCAGGACAATGGCCTTTATGACCCCCTGTGCCTCTGTGGTGTGGATCCAGGTACTGGCATAATCAGCAGGCCAGAGGCAAGGGGTGGGAGGCACTGGGGTGGTGTTGCAGGAGCACTGCATGGCTTCACTCCTCACCAGTCAGCACTGCTTGGAGGCCCGGGACTGTGCGGGTGGGATAGCGTCCTAGCTCCTCTCAGCTCTGCTCATCCTCACTGGTCTGTGTAGCCAGTTTTCTGTTTAAAAATTGATTTAATCAATATATTCACAGAGCATATATATTATATTAAGCCTTGTGTTAGGCACAAGGTAATTAGTAAAGTGATAACAAAATGACTAAGATAAATCTTTACCCCCAACTTCTTGTGCTCAGGAAGGTGATGTAAACTAAGAGTTGTACTATAAGGTAGACCATAATACAACTGGAAATAGAGGACCCCCAAAAGAGATGGATGAATTAGTTAATTTTAACTGGTGAGGTATGATGTGAGGAAGAAGGTCAAAAGACAAAGTGGAAAAAAAAAAAGGATTGAAAATTAGAAAAATTATTTCTCAGTAAGATAAGTGAGACTTAATTTTGGAGATCTTCTGTAATATCTTGGTTTTGTCATTTGTACATTAAGAACTGCCAAATTTATATCTCTGGCCAGGCCTCTTTGCCTTCCACTCAATAATGGCTCATCTAATTGCTTCCTCAGATTTTTCTCAAACGCAGACAAATTCAAAGTCTCTATGTCTAAAATCTAAGTTATCTTCCTGCCTATACTTTTCACACAGTGTTCCTTATCTTAGTTGATGGCAATGTCTTTGAGTAGGTCATGCCAAACACTTGGATCTCATCTTTGGCTTGCCCCTTCTTCTTTACATTTCAAAGCTGGTTGGTTCTATCTTCAAAATAAATAAGAGAGTCCAGTCAGTACTTACAAACTTCTCCATCAGCAACCTTGTACCTGGATCACTGTATTTGTCTTCTCCTTAGCCTCTGCTTCTACCCTGTGTCTTCCTCCCTTAGTATATTCTCAGCATAGTGTCTTGATCAGCTGGCTCATGTTTATTCTTCTACTCAACTCAGGACACATTTTCTTTTTATCTGGTGTGAAAACTAAAATTGTTACAATGACTAATGTTATCCCAATGTAATATGGCCTTATATTACCTTTCCAAATTTATTTCTTGGTATTGGCCTTTTGCTGTGTTCAGACACTCTGGTCTCATGGCTCCTTGTCAAACCCACAAAGCCTGACACTGACTGAGAGACACTGAACTAGTCCATCTCTCTGAAATGAGCCCCAGGGCTTCTGCATGGATAATCCTGTCACCTCTCTTAACGCTCTTTGACGGTGAGGCCTACTTTGACAATCCTCTCTTTCACGAAGACTTTTCTCTTTTTGTAAACATTGTACTTCCTCTCCTTCTCATTCTAGTCTATTTTATCCATTATTTATTATATTTTGCCATTGCATCTAATTTGCTTTTTAAAACCTAAGGCTCTTATTTTTCTCTGTGTGTGTTCTGTGCAAGCTAGTCATTGAAAACAGTGGGTGGTATAGGATAGGCAGTCAAAAACCATTTTTTTTTTTGGTTTTTTGAGACAGGGTCTCACTATATAGTTGAGACTGACGTGGAACTCATTATGTAGCCCAGGCTGGTCTTGAACTCACAGTGATCCTCTTGCCTCAGCCTCCCAAGTGCTGG
>NW_022960050.1:0-567 GCF_012274545.1 Fukomys damarensis | reverse complement strand
TGCCAGGCTGGCCTCAAACTTGCAATCCTCCTGCATCAGCCTGGGGTTACTATATGGACTCATGTGAAAAGTAAGTATGTTCACTCTTTCCTCAATGTGTTAATGTTAGGATTAAATGATGTATACAAAAAGGTGCCCACAAAATAGATGCCAGTACATGCTTGTCAACGTTAAATGACTGGGAGGACAGGGATATAATAAGATTTGGTCCTTTTGAAGGATAGTCACCCTCCCACCTAAGAATTAAAAAACAAAACTAACGAGAAAACCAAGCAAAACCAAATTCCAAGACAGACAGGCACACAACATACCAAAGAGAAAAATGTAACATGTACAGGATGATTAAAATAAAAGATAATCCAACTAAATGTGCTTTAATTCACATCAACTAAAATATTGTAAGACTTAAGTCTCACTTTTACTCATGGAGCGTGAACAGCCAAGAGGCTTCCACGATGCTGGACTCAGAAGCTCAGCGAGGCTCCAGGAGCTAGTCACACAGCGAGAGTCACCCAAGAAGGAACACACCAGGCAAGTTGGCAAATAGACCTTTATTAGTCTGGCCAG
>NW_022960049.1:0-263 GCF_012274545.1 Fukomys damarensis | reverse complement strand
TGCTGAGGTCAGAGGAACTCCCACCCAAATTCTGTACCCACAACTAAAACCTTCAAACTGAAGAACAATGTTCTAATTAGGATCATATATTTTTGTTGACTTTGTTCCTAGTTTAAGAATGCTTTGTCTTGTCCTTTCTGAGCCTTTTTTACATAAATTTTTTATAGAAACCATACCTTATCTTCATCCCAATTGATGTGCAATAAAAGTCAGCTGCCCAGGTGTGGGCTGGGACCTGACTGCAGGAGAACCACTCTAACTAT
>NW_022960048.1:0-398 GCF_012274545.1 Fukomys damarensis | reverse complement strand
CCACAGCTTCATAAAACCACCTCTCATAAGCTTCCTGCTTGGCCCCTGGTGAGAAGCCTTCAGGCCCCATAATCCTGCATTCTGCATCCTAAACAACCAGCAGCATTGATGATGTCATGGTATATCGGCAGCTTGAGAAATAGTCAAGCCCCCTGGATCATGGCTACAGGAACCTATGCCCACCATGATAGCCAAGAACCATGAAATAACACCTAGGGGACCGAATAACTAGGCAGCCTTTCTTCAGCATGGAGATCGGCAGCTCCCTTCTCAAATGAAAAGTTTTCATGTAGCACCCTTCCCTCAGCCATGAATGGGGTCTGGCCAATTCCTATGGTGAATTGATGTCATCATTTAACTTGTTTATTTTTAAACTACTTGATTTTCGTACAATGTAC
>NW_022960047.1:0-214 GCF_012274545.1 Fukomys damarensis | reverse complement strand
GTTTACAACTAAGAGACCTGCACTCACATGGCTGGCATTCGGTGAAACATTTAGTCCCTCTTCGACTCATTGTGAGAACCACTTGGCTTCGTCCTCCTTGCAGTGCGACTTTGAGCATTAAGCTAGCACGAAGTGAGCTCACTTTCAGCCTTGGCTCCATCAGCGAGACTGTGTAAGAACAGTTATTCAGGGTGATCGCTCCTGCTCACCACAG
>NW_022960046.1:0-225 GCF_012274545.1 Fukomys damarensis | reverse complement strand
GGGGTACGGAGGAACAGCATACCCCCTCAGCACTCACAAATCAAAACACATTTTGGTTTCCTTTATATTTTGCCCATATAAACGAAGCTTCTCAGAGCATAAGTTTTGTGTGAAATTTTCAATGCTATAAAATGCTAATAAAATCCAATGCTATATAAATGCTACTAAATATCCAATTGCGCAAAGACAAGGTTTCACATTAAATACATATTTAGTTTTATAAAA
>NW_022960045.1:0-234 GCF_012274545.1 Fukomys damarensis | reverse complement strand
ATCACTTGTGTAAGTTCATGTCTTCACTACCAGTAAATACATAGAACATTTCCATGCTCACAGGATCCTTCCTGTAGCCGCCTTCTCAATCCTTAACCTCCGGCAATGTCCAATCTCTTCTTTATTTCTATATTTCTGTCATCGCAAAACGTTTTTTAAAGAGAATCATATAAATATATCTCTTAGGATGGGCTTTCTTTACTCAGCAAAATTCCTTGAACATCTGCCCAAATG
>NW_022960044.1:0-389 GCF_012274545.1 Fukomys damarensis | reverse complement strand
ACTCATTTAATCTTAAAAAATATTCTTATATTATGTGGGGGATTTAGCTCAGTGGTGCTCCCAACTGCCTCACAAGCACAAGGTTCAGAGTTTGATACTTGGTACAAAAAAAAAAAAGAAAATCCTTATGTCATCATTTTCAGGTGAAAATCTTAAGGCTTAGTGAGGTAAGTACATCACTCTATCATCTGTAATAATAATAATACTTAATGATGTATATTATATTTAGATGTATTTTAAGTTTCTTCCTATCATACAGTGAAACTCTTAATAGAAGTGGCCACAGGACAGTTTTCTTCTTGATTAGAACTGTGTGTGGCCCAAACTAAGCAAATTCGATTAGTATTTGTTAAATAATGAGCAGTTTTAGTTACAACTGAATCATTCAC
>NW_022960043.1:0-460 GCF_012274545.1 Fukomys damarensis | reverse complement strand
TTGCAGCCCTGACACCTGCTGTAATCAAAGGTCTCTACAGTACCTGCCAATGGATCTTCATCTTTTGGATTCCACAATCTTCATTTTTCTCTCTCATTGACAGTCATGATAATCACATGGCTATTCTTGCCCCAAATTGGAACAAATATATTTTTGTGCAGTTTCTTTTTAAACTAGTAAAGTATCCTGCTTTAAAAAATGTTTTCCTTTCCCACAAACTTACAGGTACAAAGGATTTAAGGGCAACTGTTCCATGACCTTCATTGATCAGTTTAAAGCACTACACCAGTGTAACAAGTACTGTAAAATGCTGGGGCTGAAATCCCTTCAAAACAACAACCAGAAACCAAAGAAGCCAAGCCTTGGGAAAAGCAAAGTTCAGACAAACTCTGTAACAGTGAAGAAGCCAGGGCTTGAGGCCCCAGCAGAAAAGAAAAGCTAGTATCTCTTGGAAACTCAC
>NW_022960042.1:0-202 GCF_012274545.1 Fukomys damarensis | reverse complement strand
GCTGAGTAGTATTCCATTTTATAGAAAAACCACATCTTCTTCATCCAGTCTCCAACTGATGGAATATTTGCCTTTTATGTTACTGGCAATCCCATACACTCTTTTGTAAAATTTTGTGTCAATTATATGTTCCTTTTTTTTTTTTCTTCTTGTGTTTATTAAATATGCTATTTTCTTGAGCCAGGCATGCTGGCGCGTGCCT
>NW_022960041.1:0-201 GCF_012274545.1 Fukomys damarensis | reverse complement strand
ACAGATTAAGGACAATAGATTAACAACAGTAATGGAATAGGGCAGCTATATGCCTATATTTTAATAAAAGTTAAAGTTATATTAATATAGTCTCCCCCCACCCACACTCCTTCTTCCTGTGATGATGTGAGGTGATGCAACGCCCATGTGATGAGATGAATGGAAGTCAATGATGAGGCAGTGGGATGTGGCACGGTGCTG
>NW_022960040.1:0-232 GCF_012274545.1 Fukomys damarensis | reverse complement strand
CGTGGTGCCCATCTCCTTTGCCAGCTGCCCCTCCTTACCCATTCCCCCAGACCCTGGAGAGCCTCCTGAACCCTAAAGCCTCTTTTTTAATCTTCCATTATTATTCCCACAGCCACCTCTCCCAGACTCATGACTTCAAGGGCAAGACATATCAGCTCTCTGTGTTCTAACTCCACAATACTTTTTCTCTCTTCCACTCCCCATAATTCCAAATGGATATCACAAGCTTAAA
>NW_022960039.1:0-842 GCF_012274545.1 Fukomys damarensis | reverse complement strand
CTTAAAGTGAATTAATTTTCTCAATTCTGCTTGGCTTTTATTGCCTTCTCAAAATTCAAACACATAATATTAAACAGATGGCTTGAACAGGAGAATAAATAGGTCATAAAAGAGTTTTGTGTACTTCATTGTTCTGGTTTATGGCTGAACACAGCAATCAGCTTTTGTTGAAACCTGAACAAAACTGCTAGTTTCACTTTGTTTGAGTTCCAGGTGATCTGGAAAAAATAAAACTTTTCAAGGAGCATGTGTTCTTGGAATCCTTTCTACATGTAATTTTCCCAACCTTTGAGGTTCTCCAAGCTGTAGTTTAACAATAACAACAACAAAAAATAAAAACCCTGGGAGAATCATATCTTTATCATTATTCATCCAGAACAAACATATTAAATAAGTAGTTATGTAGATAACAAGAATGTTAAGTGGGAAGAGTACAAGTGATAAAGTGAGAGATAAGTGTACAGAGAAGTGGGTAGGCTGCTTGGGGACTACAATACTGAGTTTAAACCAACAAGTATACAATGTCTACCTATTGGTACAAGAGCAGTCTCAGCAGAGGACAACAGACTCCATTCACGGAACCTGCAGGGAGGGGCACCATCACTCTGCATCTGCACTCTGAAAACGGTTTCTGAGTTAAAATTGTCAGCCATACTACTTCCTGTGTATAACTAAATGAGGAATTTCTTTGCTGTGATCGTATGAAGACCGCAGAGAACTGCGACCTACAGTCATGCTCAGTATTAAGTTTTAAGCAGCATTTTAATTATAAAACACAATGGACCCTTCAACAAACCTGTATATAAACTGTGAAGTTCTATGTAAGCAGTTTTATTGGTTGA
>NW_022960038.1:650-1117 GCF_012274545.1 Fukomys damarensis | reverse complement strand
TCCGTTTCATCATTTTTTCTTTCCCTTATTTCCTTTCCTCTACCCTTCCCACTTCCCCTTTAGCCATTTTCTCCCTATTTCACAATCTCAGTTATACCATTTTAATCTTATTTATGCTTTCAGTTTTTCACACCAGAAAAATTATTTAGTATTTATTCAAGTGTGTCTTATTTAATCTCACTTAAAAAGTATAGCCTCAATGTGTAACCAATTTAGCTATAAATGTTTCTAGTTTCTCATTCTTTATGGCTGAGTAGTACTCCATTTTGTAGAACAACCACATCTTCTTTATTCAGTCTCCAATTGATGGGCAAATGGACTGTTTCCATGTTTAGCTATTACAAACTGTGCTGCTATAAACATGGGTGAGCATATGTCACTGTGGTATCATTCTTTTAATTCTTTTGAGAAGATACCCGGCAGGGGAATAGTTGGGTCAAATAGGACTTCTACTCATTTGTTGAAGG
>NW_022960038.1:0-573 GCF_012274545.1 Fukomys damarensis | reverse complement strand
AGCCCCATCAGCATTTGTTATTGCTTGATGTTTCAACAGCAGCCATTCTCTGTGGGGTGAGGTGGAATCTCAGTGTTGTTTTCATCTGGATCTCTCAAATGACCAATGCTGTGGAACATTTTTTCTTATATTTATTTGCTGCTTTTACTTCTTTGCCTGAGAAATGTCTGTTCATTTTGGATGCCCATTTTTGAATTGGGTCTTTGCATTTGGGGGGTCTGATTTCATTTTAGTTCTTTATACATTCTAGATAGTAGTCCTTTGTCTGAGGAGTAGCTGGTAAAGATTTTTTCCCACATCGTAGGTTGTGTCAGCTCTGTTGGTGATTTCTCTTGCACTGTAAAAACTTTTAAATACAATGAGATCCCACTTGTTTATTGTTTGAACAAGTTCTCATGCTGCTGAGGATCTGTTCATAAATCTTCTCCTATGCCAATATCTTTCAGTGTTATACCAAATTTACTTCCCAGTATGTTTAGTGTTTCTCTTTTAATATTTATATCTTTAATTCTCTTGGATTTTAGTTTAGTGCATGGTGAAATATAGGGATCTAGTTTTAATCTTTGGCAAGTT
>NW_022960037.1:0-209 GCF_012274545.1 Fukomys damarensis | reverse complement strand
TACTAAGTCATAATAATTATTCTGAGAAAAAAAATCAGCAAACATTTGCTTATCTTCCTAAGAGGAAAGATTCCACAATTTCTGAAATGCTCAGTGCAAACCACATATCTGTAATTTAAGAAAGCTGTATCAGTAGAAAGCTAGACAAGTTCCAGTAATAAATATTAACATAGACAGGATTTGCATTAAAAATTTAAGTAGAAATTTTG
>NW_022960036.1:0-216 GCF_012274545.1 Fukomys damarensis | reverse complement strand
CCCTCTGGGGTCCTTGGGTCCTTCCTGGGTCTGTTGTCGCGCAGGCTGGGAGCTCCCGTGCAGGCCGGGAGCTCACGCGCACGCCGCCGGGTGATCGCAGACCAACAGATAGCTTTTTAAACTGAGGCCTGTGAAGTGTGAGGGCTTGTCACCAAAGCCCAGTTTGTTTCTATCCCATTATGCCTTTGGTTCTCATTAGGCCTCTTATGCTGCAAG
>NW_022960035.1:0-271 GCF_012274545.1 Fukomys damarensis | reverse complement strand
TGAGTACCTGGGCAATCAAGCAGTGGTTAATTTTGAAAGTGGCCATGAATTTCCCCCATTCCAGGGTGTGTGCCCAGTGCATGCCCCTTTGCAATGTGATCTTGATCTTTTTCTAGGAAACTGTGAAGTGTATTTTTCTACCATGTGTATTAGGGTTTGGGCCTGTGCAAGACTTTGGCCAGGTCACTGGCAAACATAATGTAAGTATTGTGAGTTACGGCTGACTCTTGGGAGTCCTGCAATGAGCACCAGGTGAGCGGACCTGCACTTG
>NW_022960034.1:0-259 GCF_012274545.1 Fukomys damarensis | reverse complement strand
CAGAAGCCCCCGGCAAAGTGCGTTTGTGTTCTAATGTCAAACTGAACCTATCCCCAAGTATACGGAGTTTTGGTGGCTTGTGTGCACTCAGAGCTGCTAGGCACTCCCTTAGGCATCAAAGGCTTCTCTGCTAAAAGTGCCTCACAACAGTGTTTCCATCTCTGCCAGGCAGAGACCTAGAAACAAAAAGTACTAGAGTTGTACTAACCATAAGAAGTGGACTTCACTGGTAAACTCACAGAGTTGCAGCACCTTTCTC
>NW_022960033.1:0-651 GCF_012274545.1 Fukomys damarensis | reverse complement strand
AAAAAAAAAAAAAAAAAAAAAAAAAAAAAAAAGAAAGAAAAAGGCCATCTCTATACCACTAGACCCTAACAGTTTCACCCAGGAAGGAGACGATTTTGTTTCCTGCCAGTGCCAGCAAATGTTTTTCAATAGGTCTAGAGTAGGTGCTGCTTCTTACTCATGGGCTCCAATCAGCAGAATGTCATCATTGTTGCTGAGATATCTGATGGACAGGAAGAGCAAACATGGTGGAGAGCTGACAGCTGAGAGCTGGAAGTGGAACAGTGCATGTGCACTGGTGGCCTTGCTAGCAGAGAGCAAAATGCTTCTGCTTGGCATTACAGGTAGAGATAAAGAAAAAGTCATTCATTAGTTCAATGGGCACTCACCAGGAACAAGACAATGACTTCATTTACTGGAGAAATGAAACCACACTTGGTAGAAAGTCTGTTATTGGAGTGACCACTTGGGAAAGACTATCTATTTTAATATACCGACAACTATGTGTCTTCACACAGAGCACAAATAAGATTTGAATGTGAATATCATAAGACTCACAGCCCTATATTTTTGTAACCTTAAGTGTGGCACTATTCAATCCCAGTGCACTGATTTTGATTTGATATTTTACTAGAAAAAGGCAACCCTAGTGTATTCTCCTAGGTCTTTCCC
>NW_022960032.1:0-205 GCF_012274545.1 Fukomys damarensis | reverse complement strand
GCAATTGATTTGCAGAGCTAACATATTGTCACCACTAGAGGAACAACGATATAAATGACAGGCATGGGGACAAAGCATCAATTGCTGTCACTGTAGTCTGAGTACTTCACGCCAATGCCATGTACAAGTATTCAACGGTTATACTTTCTTGTCTCCACCATTTTTGTAAAGGTAAAATCACCAGAATATTGCTAGGCTATATCCA
>NW_022960031.1:0-1007 GCF_012274545.1 Fukomys damarensis | reverse complement strand
AAAAAAAAAGGTGACTTCCTGGGGTTGTCAGTAACTAAAGCATTTCTCCCTTTCTCAAATCCCAGGATAATTCCCTCTGAGGTTTGATAGATGTTATAGAATTATTATGACATTCAGAGTGCTCTCAGGGCTCTGAACCACAGAAAATATTGTTTTCAATATTATAATTTGTCTATGATCTTTTTCCTGCTACGTCCTCTGAAACAGTCAAGAAGTCAAGGTCAACATAGTTGATACTTTTGTTCTAAGAAGACAACGTTTAGACCTTAGAGGTCAATAATACTGAATTCACTTTATACTGAATACCATTTCTAGTGAGAGACTGCAGAGGGATTTATTACTTCATATATATGTAGCTTATCTGGTTCTTTGTCATTCCTACAGCAATATTTACCTATTTCCCAATATCTGGAGCTCCTATATCTCTGTGTAATATTTAGGGTTACCATTACATCAGGTGTGATAGAGCTGGCCTTAGATTTGACTTTAGTCCCAGAGTTCTGTATTGCTGCAGCCTCTCTGGTTCCTGAAGGAGCTAATGCTAGCAAAGAGATGGGATGTATAAAGAGGTGCGTGCAGCAGACAGAGGAACTCTAGATGATATTTATAGAGTTGTGCTACACAAGCAGGTCCAGATAAAGCCATCACTAACATTCATTGGCAAGTTGGCAAGGAATTACTTTATTCCACAGCTAACACCTCAGAGCTCAGAGCTACAGAAACAGGATTTAGATGTAAGACTATAGAAAGTATGGAAATTCTGGGCACTGCTAAAATCTACTTGGAAAACTCTGAAAGGGAGGGCTGGACACCAATGAAATGTAGATTACAAGGGAAGGGGATGCAGAAGAGGCTTCACAGGTAGAACACCACCAGACTCAGGTCAGGGTGTCTCATAATTTTGCCAAACTTTGGCTTGCCTTCAGAGCTAACCCCTCCAGTAAAAGGTTAGTGAAAAACTACTTTGAGGTTACTCCTCTCCTCATGGTGATACCTGTCATGAATGG
>NW_022960030.1:1927-2338 GCF_012274545.1 Fukomys damarensis | reverse complement strand
AGTAGGAATTTTAACAGTTGATAACTGAATCTACACAGTATTTAAGAATGTGATTATGTTCTGCCTCTGAGTTGCCACAAATGTGTAAGGATATATTATATATATATATATATATAATATAATCATATATATGATATTATACATATGTCACATGTATATCCCAAATTTTTCAAAAGGAAATATCTGTAGACCTGGTTTAGAATATCTTTAATTCCTTTCTTTAGCCTCAGAAAGAACAACTGTGTAACAAAACAAAAAGTTTTTTAGATTATTGTTACAGTAGCAGGAGCCTAATATTTTTCTATAAACAAAATATTTTGGGTATGTTGTTTTAGTGACCTAAAAAGTATGTATAGTGCTGTTGCTAATTATATGACTTTCTAAAGACACAAACAGGTCTTGATGAATTTT
>NW_022960030.1:0-977 GCF_012274545.1 Fukomys damarensis | reverse complement strand
TCTCTCAGTGGTGGGGGAATTAGTAGTGAAGGCCTAAGACTAGAGAAAAAATATGAAAGCAACACTAACAAAACCTATTTTTGCTTGGTTTGACTCCGGGATACATTTATCATTTTCATATCTAGAGATTCTGTCTTCTATGGCTCATCATGTTAATTTCACAGATCTCAAAGAAAAAAGCTGTATCTTCTTTTTTATTTTTTTTGTTTTGTTTTGTTTTGTTTTTTGGTTTTTTGAGACAGGGTCTCACTATGTAGTTGAGACTGACCTGGAAATCACTATGTAACCCAGGCTGGTCTTGAACTCACAGTGATCCTCTTGCCTCAGCCTCCCGAGTGCTGAGATTACAGGCATGCACCACCATGCCCGGCTTATTTTTAATTGGACAATTTTCTATTCTGCATTGAAATGAAAGTCTGTTGACAAACTGATAAATGTACAGCATTTATTTTTGGAAAGCAAAAAAAATAATTATAAACAATTTACATAAAATTTTGTCTTGCAAAAAATACTCATTGAATGGAGATAAAATTGAAAATATTATGACTGCAATATCTAAAAATTAGATAAAAGTTATGTAAATTCAAAGACTATTTATTAATTATCTATATTTATTAATTAAAATCAATTAATCTTGTTAAAAACACTATCTTTGATTTAGTAAGATTTACTGTTTTACTAGATATTGGCACTTATGAAAAGAATAGTATATGAATTAAAAAAATAATCAACCAAAGATGTCAGTAAATTGAAATTTAGTAATTATAAATGTAATTTTGAAGACGACAGCAGGAAATTTCATGAAAAAAAAATAACTAGAAGAATGTCACAAAGAAATGCATTCTTCAAAAGAAAGAGGTAATAAAATAGATAAAACCAAGAATATGTACCCAAAATTAATGCTGTATATTTTTAAATATATACTGAATTATAAATGTATATTTATACATATAAATATATATATTGAAATAAAGTAA
>NW_022960029.1:0-2047 GCF_012274545.1 Fukomys damarensis | reverse complement strand
TTTATTTTTATAATCAGGGAGGTCAGGACTTACAATTCTGCTTCAGCAATATCCTGTATGCAATATGGACTGAAGACAGCTGATGTTGCTTTTCCTTTCTGTACTTTCAAATGGAAGTTTTCACTGGAGATGTTAGGTACTCCTCTGTAATATTATATTGATTATGTTGGGGTGGTTAAATTTATTATTTTCAAGATGATGAGAAAACTTGGCACGGATACAGAAAATGTTATCTTTTGGACTATCCTCCTGAAAAGAGTGGATGAGCTTCTTATGGGACACTGGCATTTCGGGAAGCCCACATTTTTAAATTTAATTGTCAGGTGTAAAGTGCCAGCATGGACGCCATCTTAGTTAAAGGTTAAGCTCACCCTCTTGAGAAAACAAGAAAGTCCCAAGGTCACTACAAGGGCAGCATTTATTCAGGACAATGGTCAGGAAGAAACACCAGATGTGAAAATTCCAGGTAGTAAAGATAAATGGTTCACAGCTCTGTACTTTGTCACAGAAATGTCAGCCTCATCCTGTGCAAATTTATGTTCTGTTCCTTTTTTTCTAACTGCAGTATTCTGCTTCTGTAACTTTGCTTGCTTCCACCCCGTCTAGAAACATATAAAATCCTCTTGTACTCGAGGTGGGTGAGCTCTCCAAGTCCTTGTTTGGAGGGGCCATCTGGCCAGATTAATAAAGGTCTATTTGAATCTTTCCTTGGATGTAACCTGCTGGGTTCCTCAGGGGTGATGTCTTGCTGTCCATAGTTCTTTGGAATATTTGGTTAAGATCCCTGGTTGTCTTACATAATGACAGGGAGAAGAATCTGCTGGGAAGTCGAGGGTATACTGCAATAAACTGTGTGGCCAATGTGTTGCCCACAGAGCTTATGGATCTTCCCCTATGGTACTTTGCTCTCTCTTCCAACTTCTCTGTCACTTCTTATCACTAGCACCATCCCTGCCATGGGGGTTAACTTGTTATTCACATCTGACTAATGCTGTTTCCTTGGTGTTGAGATCTACTCTGGAAAAGACACTGTATTTCCCAATGGGTTTGCCTCAGTAGGAGTATGTGAACCAGATGCTACCAAGACTAGGAAAAATGAAATGTGGAAAGGAAAATTGTGCTCTCTAAGTCTAATTCCCCATCTTAGAAGCCCAAAGTCTGGGACCCTTCAAGTTACTACTCAGTCATACAGCTACTTCAGTGTTTTATCCATTTGCTTGAATCAACAAAATCTCCATTATACTTAATGCAGTTTGTTGCTTCCAACTAAAAAATTGTGAATTTATTTCCTTGAAGAGTTGTTTGATAACTTCAGCTAATTTGGTGACATTTCTGGCACTTACCATTTTATATCATTACCATATTTTATGTTTCATGGCATCCATGGCTCTCTGGAATTAACTTTCTATGTATTTATTGCTTGTTTTCCTCTTTTCACTCTACCTGCTCCTAAAACAGAAGTTCCGTGTGGTCAGAGATTTCATGTTATATTCATTGATTAATCTATTTAAATCCTAGAACAGAGCTTGGCATGTAGCAGGTGCCTTTTCATGAATATTTACTATCTGAATCATTGGTTCACAAGGGTATAGAGGCCAATAAGTGCCAAAAAAGGGCATCTGGATTAGGAGATATTCATCTAATTATTATACTGATTCTTTCAATATTCTTATTTCATTGGTGGATGTTACATATTTTTCCTTTTCCCTTATTCATTTTCATCCCATACTTTTCCTAAAGGATGGTTTCATGACTCAAACCATGTGCCATTTCTTTCCATCTCTGTCCCTTTGTTGCTTTTCTGTCCTCATATATCACCCTCAGTCCATACTCATCTTCCATAAATCCTTTTACACACATAGGGTGACTTCATTAGCAAATTGTCACAGGTCCTTTTGTTCTCTTTCCAAGAAACCTACCTCACCATAGAGATGGAGCTCTTTATGGTATGTCTAAGTAATTTTCTCAAGTTTTCTGTGAGGAGGCAATTAAAAGACCTATTTTCTTAAATGTTTATAGCACTTCATTGTTTTTAAAGTATTTTAAA
>NW_022960028.1:0-251 GCF_012274545.1 Fukomys damarensis | reverse complement strand
GGGATCAAACTCAGGTCCTTGCGCTTGTGAGGCAGGCGGCAGAACCACTGAGCTAAATCCCTGACAGAAATATAGAGTTTAAAATAGTGACCTTGGGCCAGGGATTTAGCTCAGCGGTTCGGTGGCCTGCCTCGCAAGCGTAAGGACCTGAGTTCTGTCCCCGGTACCACACACACACACACACAAAAAAAATAAAAATAAATAAATAAAATAGTGACCTTTAGTAACCACAGCACATCTAATACTAGGAT
>NW_022960027.1:0-204 GCF_012274545.1 Fukomys damarensis | reverse complement strand
CCTGGGTTGTCCTTCACTCTAGACAAAGTGCACTGCCTCAGGCCCTCTTGCACAGCTCTACGCTGTCCTATTTTTGGTAAAGTCCGATATTTTGGGTAGAGTTTTCTATACTTTCTGAAGCAGTACTCCTTTTCTTCTCTTCTGCCCCTCAGAAATGCCCCTTCCTCCTTTCCTACTATTTGCCTGCCCACCAAGCTCACACTG
>NW_022960026.1:0-302 GCF_012274545.1 Fukomys damarensis | reverse complement strand
CAAAAGAATTTGACATACAGATAAGAGAAGCATACAGGACTCCAATTAACTATGATAAAAAAAGATCTATACCTATACATATAATAATCAAAATCCCAGAGTCCCAATAAAAGAACAAAATGCTGCAAGAAGTTAAAGAAACAAATCGCATGCAAAGGAAATCCCATCAGAATCATTGCAGACATTTCAACACAAACCCTCAGGTCGAGGAGTGCCTGGAGTGAGGTATTTCAAGCCCAAAAAGAAAACAACTTCCAATCTAAACTGATGTAGCTTGCAAAACTATCTTTGAAAATTGATGG
>NW_022960025.1:0-258 GCF_012274545.1 Fukomys damarensis | reverse complement strand
TATGTCTTATTTAATCTGGTGAGTACACATATACTTTGCATCTTTCCTTGATATTCCACTGAAATTACAAATTAATTATTTTTTAAAATTAATAGAGGCAAGTGTTAGAGGCTGATGAAAACAGTAAAAAAATGTATAAAACATGTAGAATTAAAAGAGGCGAAAGGTCAAAAGAGAGCTAGGAATCTCAAACTGACATCCAGAACAAGTGAGTGTGAAAGCAGAGGCCAATAAATAACCCCAAGACAAGAGAAAATG
>NW_022960024.1:0-220 GCF_012274545.1 Fukomys damarensis | reverse complement strand
AAAAAAACAAATGAAAGTATATTTATGGTTTCCATACATAATTATTAATTAGGTTCTCAGGAACAATCCATGAATGTCTGAGGCCATGAACTCTGCACTGTGACTTTGCAGGGTTATACAACAAATCAAAATCTCAGCTCTGAGGACGAGGTATACACCTGATTAAAAGGAACCCAGATCACTTTAATGTTCATTAATGATGCATACTATTAATGATGTA
>NW_022960023.1:0-347 GCF_012274545.1 Fukomys damarensis | reverse complement strand
TCAGCTACGTCATCTTTGACAAAGAAGCTGACCATCCCTACTGGAGGAAAGATAGCCTCTTTAGTAAATGATGTTGGAAAAATCGGATTTCAATCTGCCAAATATTAAAATTAGACCCTTATCTTTCACCATGTATTAAATTAAAATACAAGTGAATTAAAGATCTAAATATTAAAACAGAAACACTAAACTTGCTGGAAGATGTTAGGTAGAACTCTGGAAGACACTGGCATAGGAAAAGACTTTATGAACAGATCCTCAGTAGCATGGGAACTAATAAAAAAAAGCAACAACTGGGATCTCATCTTATTAAAAAGCTTCTGCACTGCAAAAGAAACCATCAACAG
>NW_022960022.1:0-226 GCF_012274545.1 Fukomys damarensis | reverse complement strand
TATATATATATGTATGTAATACACATTTATTATAAATATAGTCTATATCTGTCTGAATGGGTATACATAATTTTAAGAAGTAAAAATTTCAGATGTGATATTTCAAAGGAAAATTTCCAATAAAATAGTTTAAAAATACAAATAAATTATAAATATAAAAGAAATCAGTGGTTGTATAAATCATGAAATAAAAATGAATAGCAGATTAAATTATTAAGAAAAGCTT
>NW_022960021.1:0-601 GCF_012274545.1 Fukomys damarensis | reverse complement strand
TTGATGGATTGGATGAAGGGATAAGGTTAGGGAAGAAGTTTCCAGCGTGAGCTCTTGGATGGATTGTGGTGTCGTTTATAGGAGGGAATGTTTATAACAGATGCATTTAGAAGTGAGTGGTAAATTACCAACCTTCTAAGTCCTCACTGTCTGACTACATTCTCCTCATCACCAGAGGCCCAACCAGACAGTTATATGCTTCAGGAAGTACCGGGAGTTTGGTAGGCTCATATTGGGTGAACATTTATCATTTTTAAGTTTTTCATAGATAAGGTTTCAGAAATGAATAAAATATCCATGTTGTCAAAAAATATTAGTCTTTAAGATTTTCTGCATATAAGATTGGGTTGTTTACACATGCAGACAATTTTACTTTTTCATTCCAATTCGGATGTTTTAATTTCTCTTACTTGCTTAATTGTTTGGGCTAGGACTTCCAGTACTGTGTTGAACAGAAGTGGTGAGAGTAGTAACCCTTGTTATCTTAGCTTGTAGATTTTTACTGTTGTGAGTCACATGAGCTCTAGACTTGCAATATATGTCTTAATTAGGTTATGTTAAATTCTTATCTAGTTTTTAGAGAAGGTTTTTTTTTTTTTTT
>NW_022960020.1:0-241 GCF_012274545.1 Fukomys damarensis | reverse complement strand
GGAAACCCAGGAATCAGGCAGTGGGCTAGGGTTAGGGTTAGGATTGGTGAGCCTGACCCGGCCAGAATTCACATTGCATGTGGTTTGCCTGTGCGAGTTTTGCCTGTGCGAGTGAAGGTGAGGGCAGCGCCTTTCTTGAAGGTGGGATCGAATGTGTGTTTCCGGGGACCGGCCCATTGAGGCCTGGCTACGGTCATCAGCGACTGGCCAGCGATGATGGTTAGCGCTGGATGTCGGGGAC
>NW_022960019.1:0-205 GCF_012274545.1 Fukomys damarensis | reverse complement strand
TTCCAAACTTCTTTGGATCTTATGCCCTACCACAAAAATTTCAATAATTATTTACAAAATATGTATAAATTATGCTTAGGACTTATTGCAATAGTACAAAGTATCAAAAACTACCTGCATATAAATTTTTTAAATGGAATATAATAAACCAATTGAAATGCTTATCGGTATTATATTTGGGTACATTTTTGTTATTGATTTACAA
>NW_022960018.1:0-246 GCF_012274545.1 Fukomys damarensis | reverse complement strand
ATCAATACTGCTCAGTTTTCTGTTCTTTCACGCACAAATACAGAGTTACAGCTCTCTCCCACTTTTTAATGACAAGTTTCAAATGATTTTAGATTTACAGAAGTGTTGCAAACACAATATGAAAAATTCCCTTGTGCACATTGTGAAATTGGAAGAAAAGGTCAAAAGGTGTAGGGAAGGTGAGATGGGTAGGGGAAGGGTAATAAGGGAAAAGAAGAAATTGTGAGAAAATGAAAAGATGGAAAT
>NW_022960017.1:0-256 GCF_012274545.1 Fukomys damarensis | reverse complement strand
TGCAACAATTTGTAGTAGTAATAGCAGCATCTGCACAGCTTCCTGGTCCAGCACAGGGACCATGTTTGATAGTACTTGGTGTTTGTGAGAATTCTCTGAGGGGGGAGTTGTCATCACGTCTACCCTGAGTGACACAAGGGAGGAACAGGATTGTCTCAGGTGTGCAAATGAGCTGCTCTGGCAGGCCCTGACCAGACAGCGGCATTAATGGGTGCCCCGCCTTTACCAGAGCCAGATGCCTTTACCAAAGCCAGAT
>NW_022960016.1:0-1493 GCF_012274545.1 Fukomys damarensis | reverse complement strand
CTTCCCTATAAAGTCCCCATCCCGCATAAAGCGCAATAAACTGCGGAGTCACACTCGTGCGTCTCCTGTTAGCTCAGCTTGTGGTCACTTTGATGTCAGTGTCTCACAGGAGAGTTCCCATGTGGCTGAGATGCATTTCGTCACCCCTTTCCCGGCACCACCTGCCTGCCCTCTGGACCCTCACAGCCCAAGGTGCCTGGTGCAGGCTGGAAGGAGATGGGGCCTCTTTCGTCATTTTCTCACACAAATTTGTTCAGGAATGAGAGGTGCCCTGGGAAACGATTGAGGGAAGGGATCTGGTCATCAGGACTGCCCTTCTCGGCGGCGGGGAGAGGCTGGGGAGAAGCTGGGCTGAGGGGTCCTGTGACAAGCTGGGGGAAAGGTGAGCTGCGTGTGACCCTCCAGGGGCTCAGGGCTCAGAGAGGCTGCCCAGGGAAAAGCCAGGCGAGGAGGGGCAGAGGCAGCTTTTGATGGTATCACCAAAGCAGAGGGGAAACGTTGAGTATGCCCAGCCAGCTCAGCTGAAGGGGACCCCAGCCGGATGGGAGAAGTCCGGAGAGCCCTGCAGCGTGCTTGCAGCCTTCTCTGGAGACAGCTGGTGGCCTTTCATTGTCTCTGAGAGGGCCAGGCTGCGCCAGTGGTGGAGGTGTCCGGGCCTGGCCTCCAGGAGGCTGTCTGGGGCAGGGGAAGCATTCAGTGGAGCCCCAGACTGACATTCAGTCTGCTCTGAGTTTTAATAGCCACAAGAGACCAGAATATCCTGGAATCTGCCCAAAATGCCGTTCAAGGCTGGGCAAGGCCAGCTTGGCAAAGCTTCATGGAGGGGGCGATTCAAGTGTGCACAGTTAGCTAATGTTTATTAACACTTTTTATGGCAGGTACTGTACCTACTGCTTTACAGAATCATCTCAGTCCATGCCCACAACACCCCTCTATGAGGTGAATACTGTGGCTATACCCATTTTACAGAGCAGGAGCCTGAGGTGCCAAGAGGTAAGCATAGTGCCCCAGAGCCAACAGCCAGTGAATGGTGCAGCTGGGACTTGAACCTGGGCTGTCACTTCAGAGTCTGTGCCCCCACCATCCAGGTTGCTACAGTACGAATTGAAGGCGGTGGCCACCGATTCAAAGTGCAGCTTGTCAGGGTGCAAGACTTGAGTGCGGCCAAGATTTTGTTGGTTTTGTTTTTCTTTTTGGCATCTATGTTCCTGAGTAAGATTGGGCTGTCATTTTCCCCTTCCATTCTCTTCCTGCTAGGGAGTGTTCCCTTTTTTCCTAACTTCTGGTGAGTGGTTGAAAGAATCCATTACTGAAACCAGCTAAGCCTGGAAGTTTTGTCTGGGGACAGGAGCAGTGTAACAAGTTTCCAGCAGAGAAACACATCTAAGAGGCCTGCCACAGGGAACTGGCTTCTGTGCGCCTGGCACGTCCGAGACCTGTAGGCAGTGTGTGTTGAAGCTGTAGTCCATAGGCTGAATTTCTTCTTCTTCTTC
>NW_022960015.1:0-1189 GCF_012274545.1 Fukomys damarensis | reverse complement strand
TGTTAACTTGTATGTAGATTTCTGTTTCTGAGCCTACTTTGTACTGAAGGCTGGAGTTGCCAAACGCTGGTATCTTTGATGCTAAGGGGGTCTTTTGTGGGTATAGTGTCTGCATGGATCAACCAGCAGAGGGATTCTAACAGTTGGAGTATTTGTAATGTGAAGTAAAACAGCCATGATATTTACAGATCTGTTTTGCTGTTATTAGATATTTTAGCTTCTACCTAGAGTCCTGAGAAGAGGCTTAGAATCATTTCAAGAAGAAGGAGGCCGGATATGGTGGTCCACTACTGTAATCCCAGCACTCAGGAGGCAGAGACAGGAGAATTGCTGTGTGTTCAAAGCCAGCCTGGGCTACATAGTGAGTTCAAGTCCAGTCTGAGCTGCATAGTGAAACCTGTCTCAAAAAACAAAAACAGTCAGCAACAAAAACAAAACAAAACAAAACAAAAAAACCAAAGAAGAACATAGAATAGTGGGAGACCAAAGGCAAGAAGATTGCAAGTGTCAGACCAGCCTGGTAGACTTAGCAATACCCTGCCTCAAAATAAAAAGGGCTGGGAGTTAGCTCAGTGTGAAGGCACTGGACTCTCTTCTCATTTCCACAAAAATCGAAATGAAACAAAACACAAGCAAAAACAAAAACAAAACAAAAGACCTTCAAAACTAGAGATGTGAAGTAGCCTCAGGACTCTCCCAGGCACTCTTTGCTCTTTTCCGAGTGCTAGCTTCTCTGCTCCATTTTACCCAGAGGTGTTGGTGAAAGCTAGACCGTAATGAAGAAGAGCATAGGCAGCTTTGAACTTTATTTTTCTGTTTTGCTTGGTAAAGAGAAAATGGGCTCTTTTCTTCTACCATGAGTTAACAAATTTTGGATAAAGAATCTGATCGAAGCAACTCGAGTCACATGGTTACCTTTGCACTGGGTCCAAGATGGGCCCATGGTGAGTCCTGTAAATGCCTTTTTGTTGTGGGGGAAGCAGGAGGGCCAGTGCAAGAGACCTGACTGCTATGACTACCAGCTTCTGCTAGAATCACTTGGACTGAAGAGCACTTTATCAAGGCCCCCATAAACAAATCAGGAAGCAGGCCTTTCTTTCAGGATCTGTAATTATTCAGAAAGTTACTTTGTTGTTGAAAAAAAGCTCCTGGCATAGCTACCAATCATGGTAGTCCTGGGCCACTAAGG
>NW_022960014.1:0-458 GCF_012274545.1 Fukomys damarensis | reverse complement strand
GTAGGTCTCTGCCTGGCAGAGATTGAAACACTGTTGTGAGGCACTTTTAGCACGGAAGCCCTTTAGTCCTAAGAGACTGCCTAGCAGCTCTGAGGGCACACAAGCCTCCAAAACTCTGTATACTTGGGGATAGTTTCTGTTTGACGTTAGAACACAAACGCATTTTACAGATGGCGTCTGCGGTTTAAAGTGCAGTTTTCCCTGGGAATCAGCTTCTCTCTCCACTTAGCCGTTTAAATTGAAAGCGGTCACTTTCATGAATGGGAAGCACTCCACACAGAAATGTGCTGCACCTCTGTGAGTTTACCAGTGAAGTCCACATCTTATGCGAAGTACAACTGTATTCCTTTTTGTTTGTAGATCTCTGCCTGGCAGAGATTGAAACACTGTTGTTTGGCACTTTTACCAGAGAAGCATTTCAGACCTAAGAGAGTGCCTAGCAGCTATGAGTGCACACA
>NW_022960013.1:0-268 GCF_012274545.1 Fukomys damarensis | reverse complement strand
TAGAAACTGGAGGAGGTAACATCTGTGAGCTCATTAGCACAGCACCTGGCCCAGGTTAGGCATTACTGCACTTAAAAATACTTAATTATAGTTATTAAGATTTAGTACTAGCCGGGAGTGGTGGCGCACGCCTGCCAGCACTTGGGAGGCTGAGGCAGGAGGATCGCTGTGAGTTCGAGACCAATCTGGGCTAGTGAGTTCCAGGCCAGTCTGAACTACATAGTGAGACCCTGTCTCAAAAAACAAAACAAAACAAAACAAAACAAAA
>NW_022960012.1:0-216 GCF_012274545.1 Fukomys damarensis | reverse complement strand
AAACGTCTGACGGTCGCACCGGCCTGTAATCCCAGCACTT
Organism: Fukomys damarensis; assembly: GCF_012274545.1. NCBI lineage: Eukaryota > Metazoa > Chordata > Mammalia > Rodentia > Bathyergidae > Fukomys > Fukomys damarensis. The sequence goes on along the minus strand of NW_022960012.1, from coordinate 176 downwards.
GGGAGGCTGAGGCCAGCCTGGACTACACAGTGAGCTCAAGGCCAGCCTGAACCACACAATGAGACCCTGTCTCCGAACACCCACCAAAGATAGTCTGGACTGTCCTCACAGGAAGGGCTGGGGCTGAGCAGAGCAGGGCCCACGTGAGGAAAGCACCGAGCCTGCAGGTGGGGACC
>NW_022960011.1:0-5116 GCF_012274545.1 Fukomys damarensis | reverse complement strand
CATTCTATTGAATTTTTAATGTTTTCCTTTTGGAATGAGGGAGGCAAGGTTTTAGAAACTCTTTAGCTAGATATCTTTCAGCACTTTTATTGTGGATATTGAGCTACAGTTGCCAAATAAGAAAATTCAGGTACAAGTCGCTAACTTAAAGAACATTTACTTAAGAAAAGTAAAATGGTTGTTTTGAAAAGAAACTCATTCTAGACTTCTTTTGTTCAAGTTTTTAAGAACTCATTTGAAAAATGGATTGCTCTATTTTAATGTTACTTAAAACTTCAAAGCAAATAGTATGCTTTCAACAGCTACCTAGTACAGGAAGAAAAGGTAATGTTTTGATTTTGAAAGATATATAATTTTAAAAATTGGATGATACAATTTCATTAGAAACTGTGGGTTTCGTCTGCTTGTTTAAAATATGTATTCCATTGAGATAGAAGGAAGAGCAACATTCAAGTCATCTTTCCTATCCATCATGTTTTACTGATGTACTTATTAAAAGTAGACCACACAATTTCTAAATTTGTTTTGTGTTGCTATAATGGAATATAATACTGAGTAATTTATAAAGTTGAAGGATGTTCTCTGAGGGCTTTCTGGGGTCATCATCCCATGACAGAGGAGGTGAGACAAGACAGATGTACACACAAGAGGTGATGGGGAGGGCACGGGATGAGGGATGGGGACAAAGGAAACTACTTTCATACTCTGTCAGGAACCCACTGCTGTGGAAAGACTGAAGAGATGAACAGGGGATTTGGAAAGAGAGGAGAAGAGGTGGGGAATTCAGCACGATTAAGATGCAATATGTGTATATGCCAAGTACCAAGACGAAGGCAATTATTACGTATTATAAACATATACCAATGAAAAAGAAACTGTAAAGAAAAAAGTTAAGAAACACACTCTGGTGAGAATAGCACTGATCCGTTCATGAGAGAAAACCTTGGTTCTAATCACTTCTTAAATATTTAACCTTCTATTGCTCACGATTGGATTTAGAATTCCTCAGGCCTGAGTTTCAGGTTTCTGGGCAAGATGTTACTTCTTTTGATTTCTTAAGAAATGACAGGTTTAGATGAGGTAATTCATGGGAAACTGGTTGGATTTAGCTCCAGTTGACAATTCCAAAGGCAAGAGTGCTCTGTTTACAGGAGTGGAGATCGTGGAGCTGTTATTAATGGTACAGTGGAAGAGGAAACACCAGGATGTGGTGGCAGATTGAATACAGAAGTTGGATCTGAGGGACCTTCTGGCTTTGTGGCTGAGGTTACAACAAAATAGCAGGATCTAGATTGTTTGACAATTGTTTTCTGTCCAAGGGCAACCACAAATGGAACAGTGATCACAAAGGGCTACCTCTTTCTAAATAAATCAACATATGTGTCTTAGTATCTGTCCAATGAAATCTGTCATTGAAAATTAAAATTGACCTATAAACTATGGCATCCAATTATGATCTACATCTTGTTTGACTTCTGCTTAGTTCTGTAACAAATGTCAACAGTGAAGTTATGGATTTTTTTGCATAACAACATTTCTCCTTTATTGATTGCTCACTTAGTGGATAAAAGGCGTTGTTCTAAGTTTTTATATGCATGATTTTATTTAGCTCCTCATGTCTACATTTTTTATCCCCAGTTTATAGGTGGCAACTTGAAGGTTTAGGGAGATGGAGACCCTTGTCCAGAGTTATACTGCCAGTAAATGCTCCAGCCAGGAGCTGATTCTGATTTCTTTTACCAGTAGCCTATTCTCTTAAACATTTGGCAGCTCAGTTCATGATTACCTTTCTAATCATGACCTACCATGGAGGCAAAACCTTTATTCCTTCATTAGCTTTGAATGGAAAAAGCATTAAGACAAATGGCCCATGCAAATGGGAAGACTGTTGAGTCAAAAAACCAGCATCCAAAGGGGGGAAAAAAGAACCCAGATAGGTTTTGTTTTTGTAATACGTCCTCTTCCTTCTGTTCCTCCTGTTCTTCCTCCTCATTATCATCATCAGCCAAACTCTGGGTTTCCAAATTAATTTTAGCCCCAATCGGCTATGGTGCGATTTTATAAGGAATGGTAGATCTTGATGTAACTAGTCCAAATAAAATCAGCTGAAACAAGAATGATGGAGTAAAAGTTGTTATCAAGGACTACTAAACAGCAACAAAAAAATGACTGCAGCTTTTGGTAGAAACCACACAAATTTGATTTCTCTTGATGAGTTATACTTCAAAATAAGGATACAACACAGAATCTGATTTAATCAAAATCTTCAACTTTTATTTTAAGCATAAACCTTTTGATTGAATGCTATTTGTAGGACATGAATTTAGTTGATTCTCCTTCCTCGAATATAAGAGAAAAGAATTTATTTACTATACAAGATACAGTAGACAAAATCTTCCATTTGAGTCTTAAAAATTTTAATAAAAAAGTTTTACAGTAAATAATTTGATACTGTTGATGGTATATTTTATATTATGTTTGCATTTACCATGGGAAAATCACTTAACCTCCTTATTTTAACTTAATTTATTTTACCATTCATAAAATAGGACTGAGAATATCTTTGCCACTAGTATTAAACCAATAATGCAAGTCTGTTCAAGCCACTAGAAACCCATACAGTACCTGATGTCAAAAGTCCTTTAGTTTGAAATATTCCTTTTTTCCCCCTGTGTGTTTCACATTCAAAGTTAGATTAACTTTATCAGTATAAGTCTTCTTGAGTGAAAATTCTTCTTTCTATAAGAAAACTAGCTACCACACTATCTTGAAATATAAATTTCTTAATGTACATAAAAATAATTGGTATACGGAGAAAATTAATAGAGTGTTTACCAAACCTTTGAATCTGTTCATACAAAGGCTCTTATAAGGGATGTGAGGACGATCTGGCGGCGACCTGTGTCACCCCATTGATCACCAGGTCTGATTCAGCTGATCTGGCTGGCTAGGCGGGCGTTCCCTTCCTCCCTCACCACTCCATGTGTGTCCCTCCAGAAGCTATGGGCTCGATCTAAGAGGACAGCCATCCCCGATAGAGGAGGACTCTTTCCTCGGTCAAGGGTATATAAGTAGTTGTGCTCCCCCACTAGAACCTCCAAACAACCTCTCAAAAGCTCTTATAAGTACCATTTTTAAAAGACTGGTTGTTATTTACATTGTTATTAAAATTATAGTCCTTTATCCCAGTTCAATATTAAAAAATGCACATTGCTGTTTAGGAATTTAAAGTGGAAAAAAGTAGAGAACTGTGAAGTTATATTTTGTATCTCCCACAGTTTTGTCTTCAGGACCTCTTTCTTGGCATCCTTAAGTGTGTGCTTTGATCATTAGGTCAGGATAAATCATTTGTTAAGAGAACAAGCACCCAGTTTGTCTACAGTTGCAAAACTACACTTTGATTTTGTTTCTATTAATAGTATTTTAATGTCTCTCCTGAACTAAGGGGAGGAGAAATAAGTATTTGCTTACATAGTTATTAGAACTGACAGAAGAGAATTTGTGTTTTATATTCAAATACAATGAAAAAAAAAAGCACAGGTACTCGGAGAGATTGTGAAGACAGGGAGATGCTAATCTTTTTACTCAAAAATCCGCCTCAGTTTTGAAAAGGAGTTGCAGCTTTTATACCACATGAGGATTTACACAGTTGCATGATTTGTACTTTTATAAGAAAAAGAATCAAAAGCTATTGGATCTGTAGGGAATTTATATGAAATCATTTTGCATGCGAGTATTGCAAATGATGTAATCAGTGTTATTAGCTTTTGTACTTGTCCATATTTGCAATATAGAATAGTGATGCTCAATTTGTAAAATTGGTACATACATAGAATGTACAGTGTCTTGATCATTTTAAATTTCTTTAGTCCTTCACCTTTTCTATTTCCTTTAATCTCTCCTTCACTTCCCCTGTCTCTGTTCCTTATATCCAAGGGTTTACTTTGTATTTTACTGTCCTTTATCCTCTGTTTATTAATTTATTTGGTCATATTTAGGTGTCTTACAAAAGAAAAAAACATGATGTATTTAACTTTGTGAGTCAGGCTTATTTCACTTAGCATAATGGTCTCAAGTTCTGTCCATTTTCCTGCAAATATCATCATTTCATTCTTAATGGTTGAATAGCATTAGTTCCTTTTGTCTTCAGTGCCTTGTACAATACTGGATGCATCAGAAACACACTACATGCTTAGTGGTCCTATGAATGAATTTTTAAAAATCAAAAGAGTTATTGATCAGGACCTATATTATCAGAGCTCTTAATGATCACGCAAAATGTTTGGATACTCAGAGTTTCATCGAAGTGTATTTGCTTCTCGTCCTTGAAGATAGATAGTGTAACAGATGGAAAGGTTACCAGGGAAACTGTTTCCAAATGGAAGGCCTAGAAAAATTAAGGAAAGCAGGGTGATAAGTTTGGTTTGGGCTACGAGTGAGATGACATTATGATACCTGATAAAAATCTAGTATGTGATTACAGATGGTCCGAATTAGCATAAATGAAGCAGCTGCATTCCTTTCCTTGGAAAGTTCTTATATGTCATATTCAAAGGGGGATCCTGACAAACTATGAATACAGATGAACACTAGGGGACCCCGGATGAGTTTAGTGGATGAGATTCACTGATTCAGGATGACCCACTCGTGTCATATTGGTAATATGGACTAAGAGTGAGAAGCCAGAGTGGTAGGTTACGGAATTAAGCCATAGATTTATATGGTGATGTAAGGAAGTTTGGTACTGTGGTTACCCAAACTATAGGCTTGCTTCTCATGTGCCATATAGATATTTCAGTTGGGAAGAAGAAAAGCATGCGTTAGAACATTTTTCTTTTCTTCCTCTCCGTTTCTTTTCTCATGGATCCCACTACCTGTGTGTGAAGTAACCTATCTTCTCCTGATATGCATTAATTAGGTGAGAGAGCTTGAGGTATAGCTTTAGGACTGACCCTTGGAGGCAATTCAGTGGCCATTAAAGGATTAGATTGGGGGACTGAAAATATAAGTCCCCAAATCTTGACTAATAAAGGTTGACTACTAATTCAAGTGGTTCTATCAAGAAAAATAAATACCAAGAGCAGAGCCAACATTGTCTACATCTAAAAGTAGTTGT